>NC_052146.1:156660852-156807874 GCF_902713615.1 Scyliorhinus canicula
TGAGCACATTCCAGTGCCGCCATTGGGGAGTCGGCTGATCGGGGGCGGAGCATCGGGGAAATCGATCCCGAACCCAGGCTAATGTCCGTGTGGAACTTGCACATACTCCCCATTCTTGCATGGGTCTTGTCCCCACAACCCAAAGATCTGTGTTGCTCGTTCTGGTGAGTGTGTTTTACACTCTCTTGGCTCTGTTTTATTACTTAGCTCTAGAGTCGCCAGGTATCTTTATGATACCGCCACGAAGTTCAAGTTCAGATCAATGACTCAATACACCAGTTAGTAAGGTTCAATCAAACACATTTATTATTTACACAGGAAATCGATACTCATGCAACTAATACTACAGGACTAAACTATTCCTACCACTATAAGCCAATACTTATCTTCGATAAGGGAACCCACTGGATCAGGGAACAATGGCCTCTTGTTCCGTCCTGAGACTGCAAGCTTCCCAGTTGGTACGGGCTAAGGGATCAGGAGTGTCTATTCTCGTAGCGTGTGTTGGTTGGACACTTACTTGTCAGTGTAGCTGTTGGCCAGGCCTCTCCTTCTCACGGTCAAGTTCTTAGAGAGCTGCTGCAAAGGTGTTCTGCTGGGAGGGCTGGCTAAGAGAGCGAACTAAACTTGGGACCTGACTTTTATAGGTCCCAGGGGCTTCACGCCCTTTTGGGCGGACCCCGATCCTACTGTCAATCGATTGGGTCTCATCCTAATCGAATGGTATGAATCCCCCAATACTGAGGCTGTCCCTCGATCGTGGGGCGGTTCTTCCTAACCAGTTTGTTTCCTTTTGTTTCAGACCCCGTTGGCGCCGGGAAGTCTGACCTGCTATAGAATGTCCCAATTGTAGCTAATCGTTATATCCATTGTTCCCGGGGATCGCTTCATTAATATGTAAACTGCTGGTTTCGGTGCTGTCTGCTTTCTTTGCAGCCAAAATACACATGAACTTCTGCAAACTGCTTGTCTCTTTATAATTGTCCAATTTTCCCTGCAACCTTTGTAAATCGCCATTTTGGGTCAGGAAGTGGCCAACTTCGGTGGCTAAATCTGTAGGCTAGGAAATTTGGCCGTGCTAAATTGCCCCTTAATTGGATAAAAATAAACTGGGTACATACATTTTATTTTAAAATTAAAGAAATATAAAAAATGACGAGCGTCAATGGGGACCCAGGTCACAGGGTGGGAACCACAGCAGGCCGCCTCCACTCCTGCTGTACCATCTGGGGATTCAACTAGACGTAGCATTAGAGCCTGTAAAGCCACAAAAGTAGTCGTCAGTTACGTTAGCACGGGTGCAGAGCACAGTGTAGCGTTAAGGGCTCGGGCATAAACATGTATATATTTGTGTTCACATTAAATACCTGTGCACAACCTGCCTTGGTGCTCTGTCAGATGGATGTGAGGGATGGGTTGGTCTGGCCTGGCCGCAGAGGGGGCTCAGGGGGGTAGAATGGATGGACGTTGTGGGTGGCATTGGCCCAGGGACTGCAGTTCTGCCAGCGCTCACTGCTCTGGTGTCCCATCCCCACTGCCCGTCTCCACCGTCCCCCCCAACCGCTACCCCAGGGGTTCGGTGGAAAGGCCAGCTCTTATGCAGGGTTCACCAGGTGGATGGTGAAAAATGCTACTGTGGGCAGGAGTTAGGCATTGTCAAACGATGAGGAGCACCAGAGCTTATTGCAGGGGGATCGTCATCATCCTCCATCCCATGGGCCAGACCCGCTGCTACTGCCAATTCATGGCCCCTACCCCGTACAGAGGCAGGTATGAATCATGGAGGGGGTTGTCAGGAAGGTGGTGTGAATGTGGAATACGGAGTCTGTGCCCCTGGCCAGTTCCCTCCCTAATCGGTGAACCTGGAGGCAATTAGAGCACCCAGTGCACATTGGCCCAGGCGCACACGTTGAGTTTGCCAGGATGAAGGCGTCGTGCCCGGGTATGTGGCAGAGACGTGCATGCTGATGGTCACACACCAGCAGCATGTTCATCGAGCGGAACCCCTTTCAGTTTGTGAAGACCGGCCTGTCATAGGACGACATGCTTCCCGTTGATCACCCCCTGGACTTGGGGCATCTCGGTGATGGTGGGGAACGTTGCTGCCCGGACATCCTGGTAGGCTCAATCCACATTGAAATGGACGTATTGTGCCAACTTGGTATATAGAGGGTGGGATTCTCCGACCCTCCCCGCCGGAATCACGTCCGGCGCGGGGGCGGACAATAGCCGTTCACACCGGAAATGTGGCGCTTCAGCGCTTGTCAGCGGACCCGCCAGTCTCGCGCGCGAGGTTGACATGGTGCCAGTTGGGGGCCATTGGAACAGGCCCCCGCGGCGATTCTCTGCGGTCGACTGGCCGAACTCTCGCTGGCATGGTGTACATGTGGTACCTGGCGGGAGCTGGGACCTGCGGCAGCGGTGGCAGTCCTGGTGGGAAGCGGGGGGTATCTGACTCCGGGGGGGGGGGGGGGGGGGTGGGGGGCTCAGTGGTGGCTAGGCCCACGATAGGGGGCCACCGATTGGTGGGCCATCGCGATCTGGGGGGGGGACCTACCTTCCTCCGCGCGGGCCCGCTGAGTGGCTCTGCCATGTTGGCGCCGCCCACGCCGAGGTGGGCCACCGCGCGCATGCTCAGACCCGCTTGCGGCCGCCGTGCGCATGCGCGGCCGCGCGGTCTGGAAAGCAGAGCCCCGCCGGCAGCCAGAGCCGCGGGATACACGCCGGGGCCCTGCTAGCCCCCTGGAAAATGGAGAATCACCCCGGCCCTTCGAGGAAAACGTCTGGAGCGATTCTCGCCCGTTTTCCGGCGGGCGTGGGGACTTCATCCCCAGAAGGGAGAATCCCGCCCAGGGCCTCCGTGTTGGCAGGATGCACCTGTGCACCGAGCTCTGAGATTCAGGGCAACAGTCACCTTGACAGTCACCGCGAGCAGGTGTCCGACCCCATACCCTCGCAGTGCCAAGTGCGCCACGGTCCAGCAGATATGTCACACTGTCCCCCTCCTCAGTCGGAATTTTCTATGACATTCCCGGTCCGGCAGGTCCTCGAAAGATGCCTAATGAGGTGCCTCCTTTCCACCTCCTCCTCATTGGCCTGTTGGGCAGCTGCCTCTCCAGCCTGTGTGGCTGCCTCCTGTTCCTCTGGGACAGGCTCCGCTGCTGCAGCTTCCTCCTCCTCTCGCAGCTCCAGCTCATACTGCCTCAGTGCATCCCCCAGGGCTACGGTGAATAGTAAGGAGGCCACCATTGCTGGTTGTATTCCAATATCTTTTGTCTGCAGCGGGTGAAGGACAGACATGTTAGCATGGTGCATATCCCAGTGCTGAACAAGGTCCAACGGGCTCAATGGTAGCCCCAGCTGGCACTGTGGGCCCTTCCCCCGAATGCACCCTTCCCCCACATTCGCATGCCTGGCTCCGTCGATGCCCGGCACTGTGTGGGCCTCTAGCCCTGGCACCCATCCTTGCTACGAGGGGTACCATTGACTGGCACTACCCATGCCAGCAGGATGCTCCACAGCCCCCATCCAGCACCCCCCTGCAGGGGCTACTGTGGGCCTTGCCCTTGGGCGGTCCGCGTGGTGCCCCGCCGGTGAGTGGCAGCCGGTTGTGGGGGCAGGTATGGCAGAGTGTTAGGTGCGAGGGGTGGTGGAATGGCAAGTGGGTGCTGGGGTGTGTGGAGGGTGGGATAGGGGCACCCATATGGGTGATGACTCTGCGAACCACGGACTAAGGTGGGTGGTCCGTGGGGTGCGCAGCAAGGTGGTTGCCTTGCAGACCATGGCAATGGTGGTCCATGCCTGGACATCTACCCGGTCCCATGGTGAGTCGCTCCGGTCTCATGGCCCATCCATCCGTCATCCCCCGCCATCCCTCTACCCTCCCAGCCAGCCCGGCCAGTGTCAGGACTGGCAGCCACGATTGCACTTCTCTTTCATCAGCCACGCTGCCTGTTCCCTGATGTTTAAAAGCACAAGTGAACTTCGCCGTCGGGAATTTCCCCTCGGTGAAGGTGGAGGATGGCAGAGGCCCCTGCGAAACTAGATCAGGCCCGCTAATGATATGCAAACACCGCTTACTGTACATGCGGAATGGAACACATTGATGCCACTGTCGAGGCACTGGGGAATTGCGATTTGGCCACAATTTCGGCATCAAGACCTATTCTCCGTCGAATCACCATTCCCGATTTCGGCACCGGCTGACGGAGAATCCGCCCACTGTGTTCCATATCAGTGTGATATACAGTGAGACAGTGTGTTCCAGATTGGTGAAAGATACAGTGAGACACTGTCCACTGTCACCTGTGCCTTCTTCATCGAAGCCCTGCTTAACTGGAGATATATGCCACAGCAAACCACATCTGTGCTGATGAAAAGGCTGATCCCAGCTATTCTGCAAGGGAGGACCTCCCTTTCGGAAGACGTTGACATGTTGTCATCTCCAAACTTACTTCTTGACCTTCCGTTGACCTGCCTCATCAAGGGTCTCCGGATAACAGTTAAGCCAGTCCTCCTCACACCCTGTGGAAGTGCAACTGCTATCTAAAACCGCACACCTGAATGAATCAGCCATCAAAATACTCCTCACTGGCTTCAAACACCCAGTGACCAATACGATTCCTTCATGGCAGCCTCCCTCATCATCCTCCGCCTCAGAATTCACGGCTTCATCCATCATTACAAAAATGTGACTCTTTGGCCTTGGGCATCGTATTACGCAATGACACTTGGAATCACACTGACAACATCGATTAGCCATTCCCCATGCACTTCTCGGGTCTAAATCTCTCCAGTCGACATCCCAGACCCAATTTTTAAATCGATTCTCAAATTGGTTAAAAGTACGACTATCTCCAGACCACCTATCAATAATCCCATCTCTGTGCTGATATCAAAGTCTCACATTTTGTCATTCTCAAAACTTGGCCAATATTTAATCCTCCATCCATTTATCATTGAAAAGTTGCCAGTATACAATAGGAAAGTACCTGGAAATGACTGTCTTCCCAAAAAGTCATTTTAGGGCAGTAGTCATTTGTTTGAAGAGAGTATCTTTAAAAAAATATATATATATACTTTTTATTTATTTATTTATTTATAAATTTAGAGTACCCAATTATTTTTCCTATTAAGGGGCAATTTAAAGGACACGCTGGACGCGATTAAGGCTTGGATTGATCAAGTGGTTCAGAATCAGGAAACCCATGGGAGAGAGATCCAGGACGTCGAACAAAAGTTGTCCGAGCACGAGGAGTATATAACCGTGCTGGAAAGCAAGGTGGGGATGATGAACGACCGCCAGAAAAGAATGCAGGAGAAACTGGAGGACCTGAAGAATAGGTCCAGGAGGCAGAATCTCAGAATTGTTGGCCTTCCTGTAGGCAGTGAGGGATCGGATGCGAGGGCCTATGTGACGGACATGTTGGAGACGTTGATGGGGGCTGGGGCGTTCCCATGGCCCCTGGAATTGGACAGAGCGCACAGAGCCCTCGTGAGGAAGCCCAGAGTGAACGAACCGCTGGGGGCCATGGTGGTACGTTTTCACCGTTTCATGGACAAGGAACACGTTTTGCGGTGGGCCAAGAAAGAACAGAGCAGCAAGTGGGAGAACATAGAAAAATACAGCACTGAACAGGCCCTTCGGCCCACGATGTTGTGCCGAACTTTTGTCCTAGATTAAGAACAAATTAACCTACACCCCATCATTCTACTGTAATCCTATCCAATAGCCTCTTGAAGGTTCCTAATGTTTCCGACTCAACTATTTCCACAGGCAATGTATTCCATGCCCCCACTACTCGCTGGGTAAAGAACCTACCTCTGACATCCCCCCTATATCTTCCACCAATCACCTTAAATTTATGTCCCCTTGTAATGGTTTGTTCCACCCGGGGAAAAAGTCTCTGACTGTCTACTCTATCTATTAATCTGATCATCTTATATAGAGATATATAAATAGATAGATATAGAAATAGATAGATATATCGGTAGATAGATAGATAGACTGTCTACTCTATCTATTCCCCTGATCATCTTATAAACCTCTATCAAGTCACCCCTCATCCTTCTCTGTTCTAATGAGAAAAGGCCAAGTACCCTCAACCTTTCCTCGTAAGACCTACTCTCCATTCCAGGCAACATCCTGGTAAATCTCCTTTGCACCTTTTCCAAAGTTACCACATCCTTCCTAAAATGAGGTGGCCAGAACTGCACACACTACTCCAAATGTGGCCTTACCAAGGTTTTGTACAGCTGCATCATCACCTCACAGCTCTTAAATTCAGTCCCTCTGCTAATGAACACTAGAACACCATAGGCCTTCTTCACAGCTCTATCCAGTTGAGTGGCAACTTTCAAAGATATATGAACATAGACCCCAAGATCTCTCTGCTCCTCCACATTGCCAAGAACCCTACCGTTAACCCTGTATTCCGCATTCATATTTGTCCTTCCAAAAAGGACAACCTCACACTTTTCAGGGTTAAACTCCATCTGCCACTTCTCAGCCCAGCTCTGCATCCTATCTATGTCTCTTTGCAGCCGACAACAGCCCTCCTCACTATCCATAACTCCACCAATCTTCGTATCATCTGCAAATTTACTGACCCACCCTTCAACTCCCTCATCCAAGTCATTAATGAAAATCACAAACAGCAGAGGACCCAGAGCTGATCCTTGTGGTACGCCACTGGTAACTGGGCTCCAGGCTGAATATTTGCCATCCACCACCACTCTCTAACTTCTATCGGTTTGCCAGTTCGTTATCCAACTGGCCAAATTTCCCACTATCCCATTCCTCCTTACTTTCTGCATAAGCCTACCATGGGGAACCTTATCAAACGCCTTACTAAAATCCAACTGTGAGTGGCGCATTTATCAGGACCTGGGAACGGATTTGGGTTCAATCGGCAAAAATGACCATCTTTAAGAAGGGGGTGAAGTTCGGGATGCTGGGCTTGCCTGTGGGTCACACATGAGGAATGGGACTTGTACTTTGAAACGGCAGACGAAGTATGGACCTTTATTAAAGAAATGAGGCTGGAGGCGAATTAAAAGACACTTAAGCCTTGGAGAAGTACTGTGGCAGCGATTTGTGGTGCTGGATTGTAAACATTTAAGTAGTTCTGTGTGAAATAATGGGCTTTGTGGATGGTTAAAGGTTGATCTGTCTTGCAGGGACCTTGTTAGAGAGGGGGATGGGCTTTGAATTTAGTTCTGTTTTTTGGGTATCTATTTTTTCTAAAGTGATTGTTTCTTCACTTTTTTTTTCTTCTTTGGTTTGTTTACTGGGGAATGTGATGCTTTTAAAATGTTTATTCATGTGGGGGGGAGAGAGGAGAGTACAATAGGGAGACAGACTGCTTGGTGCCAGGGGTGGGAGCTATCGAGTCAGCATGGGTCAGCTGACTCTCGGAAGCGCAGTGGGGGGCTGAACAGGTATTAAGCTGGAGCTTGACTTTGGGGATTGGGTTTTAGTGTTGTTGCTGGGGGGGGGGGGGGGGGGGGGGGGGGGGGTAGGGGAAGCTGCTTTGCTGACAGGGGAGGAATTGTTATTAGGGGACAAATGGGAGTTCGGGAACGGCGACAGCCCGAGGGGGGACTCGAGGAACCGGGGGGCGCGAGCTCGAGGCTGGCCTAAAATGGGTGATGGCTAGTCGGCAAGGGGACAGGGGGGTTGGAAGCCCCCCGTCCAGGCTGATCACATGGAACGTGAGAGGACTGAATGGGCCGGTCGAGAGAGCTGCCGTGTTCATGCATTTGAGGGAACTGAAGGCGGACGTGGCAATGCTACAAGAGACACACCTAAAGGTTACAGACCAGGCGAGATTGAGGAAGGGGTGGATTAGCCAAGTGTTCCACTCAGGACTGGACTCAAAGACCAGGGGGTAGCGATCTTGATCAGCAAACGAGTGGCATTCGAGGCAAGCTGGAGGGGGTGCGAGTCGTACTTGTGAACATATATACTCCGAATTGGGATGACGTGGAATTTATGAGGTGGGTGTTCGGTAAGATTCCAGACTTAGAGTCACATAACCTGATCATGGGAGGGGACTTCAACACAGTCATTGATCCGGAATTGGACCAGTCAAAATCCAGGACAGGGAGGGTGCCAGCCACAGCAAAGGAACTGAAGGGTTTGATGGAACAGTTGGGGGGAATAGACCCATGGAGGTTTGCACGGCCGAGGACGAATTAATTTTCCTTTTTTTCTCATGCCCACAAGGTATACTCTCGCATCGACTTCTTTGTTCTGAGCAGGGCGCTAATACTGAAGGTGGTGGATACGGAGTATTCGGCTATTGCAGTGTCGGATCATGCCCCGCACTGGGTGGATCTATGGGTCAGTGTGGAGAGGGGGCAATGCCCGCTGTGGAGACTGGATGTGGGGTTGTTAGCAGATGAGGCGGTCTGTGGGCGGGTTAACAAGTCCATCCAGAACTACCTGGAAATAAATGATACAGGGGGAGGTCTCTGCAGCAATGGTCTGGGAAGCTTTGAAGGCAGTAGTCAGAAGGGAATTAATCTCAATATGGGCCCACAGAGAAAAGGTGGAATGTGCTGGGAGGGATAGATTAGTGGAGGAGATACTCCAGGTGGACAGGAGATCCTTGGAGGCCCCGGACGTGGGCCTACTGAGTGAGTGGCGGAGGTTACAGGGAGTTTGGGCTGGTGAGCACAGGGAAAGCAGTGGAACAGCTGAGGAAGGCAAGGGGGGCGATCTATGAGTATGGGGAAAAGGCAAGCAGAATGTTGGCGCACCAGCTGAGGAAAAGAGAGGTGGCCAGGGAGATAGATAAAGTAAAGAGTAGAGACGGTAATACAGTCCTGGACCCAGCGGGGGCGAACGAGGTGTTTAAGGACTTTTATAGTAAATTATATGAGTCGGAACCCGCGGCTGGGGTGGAGGGGATGAGGCAATTTCTGGATCAGTTGAGGCTCATGAGGGTGGAGGAGGACCTGGTGGAGGGGCTGGTAGCCCCAATTGAGATTGAGGAAATAATCAAGGGGCTGGAGGGCATGAAGTCGGGCAAGGCCCCGGGACCTGACGGTTACCTGGTGGAATTCTATAAGAATTTTTCAGAGATATTGAGCCCACTGCTGGTGAGGACATTTAACAAAGCAAGAGAGAAGGAAGTCCTTTCCCCAACAATGTCGCAGGCCTCGATTTCGTTGATCCTGAAACGGGAGAAGGATCCGGAGCAATGCGGGTCATACAGGCCAATTTCTCTACTGAATGTGGACGTCAAACTGCCGGCTAAGATACTGGCAACAAGGATAGAGGACTGTGTCCCGGGGGTGATAGGGGAAGACCAGATGGGATTTGTAAAGGGCAGGCAACTCAAGGCCAATCTTCGAAGGCTTTTGAATGTTATTATGATGCCCTCAGAAGGAGGGGAGATGGAGGTGGTGGAAGTGATGGATGTGGAGAAGGCTTTTGATCGGGTGGAGTGGGATTACCTGTGGGAGGCGCTGGGAAGGTTTGGGTTTGATGAGGGATTTATTGACTGAGTGCGGTTGCTCTATCAGGCACCAGTAGTGAGTGTGCGTACAAACCGGCTGAGGTCGGGGTATTTTGAACTACACCAAGGGATGAGGCAAGGGTGCCCCCTCTACCCATTACTGTTTGCTCTGGCCATTGAGCCATTGGCCATGGCGTTAAGAGCCTCTGGGAATTGGAAAGGGCTGGTTCGGGAGGGGGTGGAGCACCAAGTCTCGCTCTAAGCAGATGACCTGCTTTTGTACAATTCGGACCCGTTTGAGGGGATGGGGGAAGTAATGCGAATCTTGGGGGGAATTTGGCAATTTTTCGGCGTATAAATTGAACATGGGGAAAAGCGAGATGTTTGCGATCCAGGTAAGAGGGCAGGAAAAGAGACTGGGAGAGCTGCTGCTTAGAATGGGAGGGAAAAGCTTTTGATATCTAGGAATCCAGGCGGCCCGGAAATGGGAGGTATTAGACAGGTCAAACCTATCCCGGCTGGTTGAACAAATGGAAGGGGACTTTAATAGATGGGACATGCTCCCGCTATCACTGGCGGGGAGGGTACGGACCGTGAAAATGACGGTCCTCCCAGATTTCTATTTGTCTTTCAGTGCCTCCCCATCTTCATCCCAAAGGCCTTTTTCAAGCGGGTGAAGAAGGTTATTTTGGGCTTTGTGTGGGCGGGTAAAACCCCACAAGTGAAGAAAGTGTTGCTGGAGCGCAGTTGGTGGGAGGGTGGGTTGGCGCTGCCGAACTTCTGCAATTACTACTGGGCGGCAAATATAGCCATAATTAGGAAGTGGGTAGTGGGGGAGGGGTCGGCATGGGAGCGGATGGAGGCGGTGTCATGTAAAGACACCAGTCTGGGAGCATTGGTAACGGCGCTTCTTCCGTTCTCGCCGGCCCGATACTCCACAAGTCTGGTGGTAGTGGCGGCTTTGAGGATCTGGGGGCAGTGGAGGAGATATAAGAGAGTGGAGGGAGCATCGATTTGGACCCCAATTTATAAACACAGCTTTGTACTGGGGAGGCTAGATGGCGGATTCCGGAGTTGGCAGAGGGCAGGAATTAGAGGGATGGAGGATCTATTTATAGATGGGAGCTTTCCCAGCTTGAAAGCTTTGGAGGGTAAATTTAAATTGCCACCAGGGAACGGGTTTAGGTATTTGCAGGTGCGAGACTTCCTGCGAAACAAGTGCCGGCCTTTCCGCTGCTGCCGCCACGGGGGTTACAGGATAGAGTAGTCTCCAGTACCTGGGTGGGAGAGGGGAAGGTATCGGATATTTACCAGAGGTTTCGGAGGCGGAGGAAACCTCGGTGGAGGAGCTTAAGGGCAAGTGGGAGGACGAGCTAGGAGGAGAGATAGAGGCGGGTCTATAGGCAGATGCCCTAAGCAGGGTTAATACCGCCCCATCGTGTGCCAGGCTTAGCCTGATACAATTTAAGGTAGCCCACCGGGCACACATGACAGTGGCTGGGATGAGCAGGTTTTTCGGGGTAGAGGATAGATGTGCGAGGTCCACGGGAAGCCCAGCAAATCATGTCCACATGTTTTGGGCATGCCCAAAGCTTAGAGGGTTTCGGCAGGGTTTTGCTAAGACAATGTCCACGGTACTAAAAACATGGGTGGTGCCGAGTCCGATGGTAGCGATCTTTGGAGTGTCGGAAGATCCGGGAGTTCAGGAGGCGAAAGAGGCTGACGCTTTGGCCTTTGCCTCCCTGGTAGCCCGGAGACAGATCTTATTAATGTGGCGGGACTCAAAGCCCCCAAGTGTAGAGACCTGGGTTAGTGACATGGCTGGGTTTCTCAGTCTCGAGAAAATAAAGTTTGCCTTAAGAGGGTCAATGTTCGGGTTCACCCGGAGATGGCAGCCATTCGTCGACTTTCTCGGGAAAATTAAAATGTCAGCAGATGCAGTATTCCAAGGGGGGAGGGGAGAGGGTGGGTGGGTGGGGGGGGGGGGGGGGGGGGGGGATTGTTGTTGTATGGTTGAGGTGTGTGAAGATTGGGCTGGGGGAGAATGTTTATTTTACCATGTTGATGTCATTGCTTTTGTTACTGTTATAAAAATGTTCAAATACCTTAATAAAATATTATTTAAAAGTAAGGGGGCAATTTAGTATGGCCAATCCACCTACGCTGCACATCTTTGGGTTGTGGGGGCGAAACCTACGCAAACACGGGGAGAATGTGCAAACTCCACACGGACAGTGACCCAGAGCCGGGACCGAACCTGGGATTTTGGCGCCGTGAGGCAGCAGTGCTAACCACTTCGCCACCGTGCTGCCCATTTATAACTGTTAATATATGATGGAGATGACAAGTTTGTTTTTTTATCCTCAGCAAGTTTATTGTTCTCCCAACCCAACTGATATGCAAATTCCAAATAAGATTCTCCCCCTGTCCTAGCTGTGTGTATTCATAATCTTTTGGAGTTTGAGCCAATAACCGTAACATGTCTTTAATAAGACAATTAGCTTAACAATATAATTGTCACAACATGCACTTGCACATGCCACATGAGCAGGTTGGATCTCGGGCACTATCCCGAGGAACTCCTGCAGTGATGTCTTGGAGCTGAGATGATTGACCTCCAACCACTACAGCCATCTTCCTTTGTGCCAGGAATGGCTCCAACCAGCGGAGAGCTTTCCTCCTCATACCCATTCACTCCAGCTTTGCTCGCACTCCTTGATGCCATACTCGGTCAAATGCCACCTTGATGTCAAGGGCAGTCACTCCCACCTCACCTCTGGAGTTCAGCTCTTTTTGTCCATGTTTGAACAAAGGCTGTAATGAGGCCAGGGGCTGAGTGACCCTGGTGGAATGCAAACTGAGCGACTGTCATTAAATTTCCTGTCTGTTTGTGTTAACGGAGGGGAGAAGATGGAGACAGGGAGAGCGGTGCTTCTCACATTCCTGTTGTAGCCACCTGGGGTGGCCACTGCCCAACACAAAATGGAAGATTACAAAGAATGCAGGGAAAATGGACATGTTGCAAAAGCAAGCAGCTTCCAGAAGCGCTTGTGTATTCTGACTGCTGCAGAAACCAGACAGCACTGTGAAAAAAACAAGTTAGCATACTAATGAGGCGATACCCGGTGATTCCCAGGTACAATGGAAACAAGTTAACTCAAATCGCTACATTGAATAGAAGGCCAGACTTCTCGGCGCCAAGAGAAGTCCAAAACAATAAGACCCAAGAACCGCCCAGTGATCGCGGGACTGTTCCGTTATTGGGGAAATTCAAATCAATCGATTGGGAAGATACCCAATCGATTGCGAGTGTATAGAGGGTCCGCTCAGGTGGGCGCGAGACCCTGGGAGAGGTATAAGACAGAGACCTTGACCCCAGCTCTCTTTCTCAGCCGGCCCTCCCAACAAGAACACCTTTGTAGCAGCTCTCGAACTTGACCACGAAGAGGAGAGGCCTGGCCAGCAGCCGCCATCAAGTAAGTTTCACACAATGCACGCTACGAGAGTAGACACTCCTGACCCCTTTTAGTCCACACCGACTGGAAGCCTGCGGAGCCAGGACAAAGCAAGAGGCCATTGTTCCCTGATCCGGCAGTTCCCTTATCCAGATAAGTATTTGGCCTATTAGTGGTAGGATTAGCCTAGTCTTGTAGTTTTATATGCATAATTAGTAGATAACTGTATTATAATAAACGTGTCTTGTTTGAACTTACTAACTGGTGTATGGAGTTATTGGTCTGAACTTGAACTTGAAACTTGTGGCGGTATCTTAACGATACCTGTCGACTCTAGAGCTAAGGAACGAAACAGAGCCAAATTGAGTGTAAAGCACACTCACCCAGAACGAGCAACACTGTGAAAGTGAAGAAAGTTTTCTTTTATTCCTTTATGGGATCTGGGCGTCGCTGTGGGCCAGCATTTATTGCCCATCCCTAACTGCCCATGAACTGAGTGGCATGTTCGGCCATTTCAGAGGGCATTTTAAAAGTCAGCGACATTGGAGTCATATGTAGGCCAGACCGGGTAAGGACGGCAGATTTCCTTTCCTAAAGGACATTAGTGACCCAGATGGGTTTTTACAACAATCGACAATGGTTTCATGGTCATCATTAGAAGTTTAATTCCAGGTTTTTATTGAATTCAAATTTCACCATGTGCAGTGGAGAGATTTGAACCCAAAACCTTGGAGCATATCACTAGGTTTCTGGATTATTCATCCAGTGACAACACCATTGTGCCATTGCCTCCCCAAATACAGCTGGGCTCCTTTGACTGCAGTGATTAAGTGATTAATTACTGTTTCAGATCATTCGAGCAAAGCTACTTCAAATGAACCCCGGAGGCAGTAGCGTCCTGAATTTAATAGCTAATTATGTTGCTGCCTTAAAGTAGGAATGATTCTACAAGTTGATGTCATGGTTAAACAGCTTGGCTTGATATTTAACCCCTTACGTTGCCTGTGGGAAAGTTCTGAAAAGTTTTTCCTCGCTACCCCCCTCACCACCCATGCCACGACACAGGGCCATGGTTGCTGGCTACCCACCCATACGTCCGCATTATGTGGGTCTAAACAGTGAGCGTCCATGTGCTCGTCGAGCATGGGGGGGGAAGGTTTTAAAATTCATTCTCAAGTCATAAGCGCACTGCAAAGCTGTGAGTTGCAGGGCAATATTTCTTTCTGGTATAACATGCCAGGCCACGGCAAAAGTCAATGATGAACCAACCAGCTCAGCATTGCACTAGTGTGACACACAGGCCGGTCTGGGGTAAGAGGGCAGCAGAGTTTCCTGAATGCCAACTGGGTTGAGACAACAATTGAACAGCACTGTCGTCATTTTTACTGGTACCACATTGTTACCTCCAGAACTTTTTTAAAAATTTATAAATTTAGAGTACCCAATTATTTATTTCTAATTAAGGGGCAATTTAGTGTGGCCAATCCACCTACCCTGCACATCTTGGGGTTGTGGGGTGAGGCCCAAGCAGACACGGGGAGAATGTGTTTTACCTCCAGAACCCCCCTCCCCCCCCCACAAGTGAGCATACCCTGCTATGGGATTGCTGAGGGCCCCCCATCATCAGGCTCCCCCACTTTCAGTCCTCCCCCTTCACTCCCCCACCATTCATATCCCCCCTCATGGGGGGCTGGTTTAGCACACTGGGCTAAATCGCTGGCTTTTAAAGCAGACCAAGGCAGGCCAGCAGCACAGTTCAATTCCTGTACCAGCCTCCCCGAACAGGCGCCGGAATGTGGCGACTAGGGGCTTTTCACAGTATCTTCATTGAAGCCTACTCGTGACAATAAGCGATTTTCTTTTCATTTCATTTCATGCCCCCCCCTTTCATTGGCAGGCCACCTCTCAGGCCTAATCGCTTGGCAGTGCCGACCAGGCATACTTGCACTGCCATTCTGGCACCTGCTCCTGCACCATGGCCATGCCGACCTGATGCCCTGGCAGGTTTGCACTGTCAGGTGCCAAGTTGCTAGAGACGGTGCCAGGACATGGCCCCCGAACACTCGACAGCTCCAAAGGCCTCTGAGCCCCTCGGGCATGGCCATCACGCACTAATTGGCACCCGTGTGAGGCTTGGGAGCCAGGAGAATGTGGTCTCAAACAGGCCGAGGGTATTTACAGGAGCCTTATGGCTCATTGAAATATGATTGTCTGGATCGCACCCTGTTAATAGCGAATTGGGTAACTCACAATTGGCTCGGCACACGGTAAGAAGCTGCAATGTACGTGGCGCAACAGGATAGGCGCTGGGCTCAACACGGTGGGAAAATATCACCTTTTAATTCAAGGACCTCATTTCCAATGTACCGATAATCACAAATAAACTCATAAATTATAATACTATGTAATAGTGATTGTATGAAAGAGCTTCACGCATAAACTGCTTTAATAGGAGGAGCATTGGGTGTACAAGAGCATGCTGTTACGTCACCCTGGTCAGGTGAGCGGACAATTCCAGTCCCACACGTCCCGGAGTCACAACACAAGTTCATTAACCAATAATTCTTGTAAAAATACCCAAAGTCTTTGGCGTTGGCTGCCCCATAATTACAGTCACCAGGTTTGTAAATGTAAACACGGTTACTGTTTATTTATACAAGAACTATCATGAAATATGCAGTAAATACTAGTTAATGACAAACTAATACCTAATTCCCACTTTAACGTGCCCCCACCCTCTTCTCACACAGACACACACAAGACAGACAAACACAGAGAGGTGGAAAGGGGTAAAAATTATAAGTGGAGGGAAGAAAGGGTCTTTGTTTCACATGATGGTTTGAGCACACGTTTCTTCACATCAAACTTGCAGGTTAAAGTCTTTGGTCTTCAGCCCATAATGATCTTCTTGCGGATTCATTCAGTCAGGTACTCCGTAGTTTAAAAATGCAGTACTCAGAGCTTTTCCTGGATAGGCCCCTTACTTCACATCAAACTTTGCTTTCAGTTTGTGGTTTGTCTTCGGGGCTCTGTAGTCTCAGGAACTCAGCCGCTACAGGCTTTCTGGAGAGAGTTAACTGGATCCTTCTGCAGAGAGTTGGCTGGATCCCTTCACTGTTCTTCCAGGAACTAAACTGAAACCAAACCCAAACCCGGGGACTCGGAAAAACATCCCAATGGAAAGGGATCCATTCGCCCCCTGTTATCTGGCAGAGCATAACCTTTGGGCCAATCCATTGCCACCAGTCAAATCAGTCATACCGAGTCCCAACCCATACCTCTGACACTGATGCTGGCCAATCTACAGCTTCTGTTTAAACCAGCACAAGCTTCCAGATTCTTCCCGCTTGAATTAAAGATACAGTGTTCTTTATTTAAAGTGACATGTCCATTAATTATCCATGGATCAAACATTTAAAGACAAAAATAAAAGAAAGGGAGAATAAGGGAATAAACTGGGATAAAGAGTAAGGACTCTTACAACGGGGACAGACCAGGAGCACAGAGAGAGCAGGAGCACAGAGAGAGCAGGAGCACAGACAGAGCAGGAACACAGAGCGAGCAGGAGCACGGAGAGAGCAGGAGCACGGAGAGAGCAGGAACACGGAGAGAGCAGGAACACAGAGCGAGCAGGAGCACGGAGAGAGCAGGAGCAGAGAGAGAGCAGGAGCAGCGGAGAGCAGGAGCAGGAGGGCGGAGAGAGCAGGAGCAGAGCGAGAGCAGGAGCACAGAGAGAGCAGGAGCACGGAGCGAGCAGGAACATAGAGAGAGCAGGAGCACACAGAGAGTAGGAGCACGGGGAGACAGCAGAAGCACAGAGAGAGCAGGAGCAGAGAGAGAACGGGAGCACAGAGAGAGCAGGAGCACGGGGAGACAGCAGAAGCACAGAGAGAGCAGGAGCAGAGAGAGAGTGGGAGCACAGAGAGAGCAGGAGCAGAGAGAGAGCGGGAGCACAGAGAGAGCAGGAGCACAGAGCGAGCAGGAACATGGAGAAAGCAGGAGCACAGACAGAGCGGGAGGCACCAAGAGGGAAGGATAATGGGGAGAGAAGGATGGAGAGAGCAAAAGCACGGAGAGACAGAGAGCAGGTGCACGGGGAGATCAGAGCATCTGCAATTTAATGAAATGTTCCAAGTTGCTTCAATGTATAGTGATTGCAGAGTGTGAACAGCTCTTTAGACCATCCCCCAGCACCAATGCAGCGATTTCAATGACAAGCAAAGAGAAATATGGTGACATGCATTTTTAGTCCTCTACTGGTCTCCCAAGTACAATGAAAATGTTATCACCGGGCCCGTCTCACTAGTTTTGTGCCTCAGCCTTTGCATCCAATCACCCCTTCAGCATCCTCTAGGATTTCAACCTTTTTAATAAAAATAATCTTTAGTGTCACAAGTAGGCTAACATTAACACTGCTATGAAGTTACTGTGAGAATTTCCTCGTCACCACACTCCGGTGCCTGTTCGGGTACACTGGGGAGAATTCAGAATGTCCAATTCACCTAACAGCATGTCTTTCGGGACTTGTGGGAGGAAACCGGAGCACCCGGAGGAAAGCCACGCAGACACAGGGAGAACGTGCAGACTCCGCACAGACAGTGACCCTGCATCTCAACTCATTATGTTTTCTCTGCTCTGACTTTACTGGGCCTCCCTAAATAATCTCTACCTGAATGGAAACGCCCTGATCTGTGTTTGTGGCCACTCACAAGACCTTGCCTTCTCGGTCCTGCTTTCCCCATTTTTCTAAGCTCTCAGGAGAAGTTTCCGTCTCAGTTTGACCGGATTGCACCACCCCAGAGAAATTTGCAAAACGCTTATCGGGCACAAGTGCAAATCCAAACTGAATAATAAAATCCCTGATTGAGATCAAGAGCAAATCTTTTAATCATTTTTTGTGAGATGGAATCATGACAACGTATTCGTTCATATAAAGCCTGAGTTCATTCGCAAGAGTCAATGAATATTGTTACAACACCCTGGGCTAGTGCACGGTCAATTCCAAACCCACGTGCCCCGGAACCACAGCACAAGTGAATTAACCAGTAATTCCTGCTACAAATACCCGAGGTCTTTGGCCCTTGGCTGCCCAATAATTACAGTCACCAGGTTTGTAAATGTAAACACAATTACTGTTTATTAAAACAAGAACTATAATGAAATGTGCAGCAAATACAACTGGTCAACTATTAACTAATTCCTAATCTCCACTTTAACTTGCCTTAACCCTCTACATACATGCACAAGACAGTCAAACACGGAGGGGTGGAAAGGGTCTTTGTTTCAGATGATGGTCTTTAGCACACTTTTATTCATAGCAAACTTGCAGATTGAACTATTTGGTTGCAGCCTGTAATTATCTTTTCTGTAGAGTCATTCATTCAGGCTCTCTGTAGTTTACAAATGCAGTACTCACACACCTTCTGGAGAGTTATAGCAGGTTCTGGACTCTGTTTGCACAGCCTGTAATGGTTCTCCTGTAAATAGATTCATCCAGGCTATTTTACCAGTTCAGAAGCATAGCCTTTCTGGAGAAACATGGAGAGGAGAGAAGACTGGATCCAGGAGTCAAACTGAAACCAACACTCAACCCTTCAAGCTCTGAAACATCCCAATGGGATCAGATCCAATCAACACCTGTTACCGGGCAGAGCACAGCCTTTTGGCCTCATTCAATTGCCACCAGCTAATCAATCAAACTGAATCACAGCGCATCTCCCTCAATGGTGCCGACCAGTCTGCAACTCCAGTTTAAACAGCACAGCCTTCTGGATTCTGCTGCTTGAATTAAATATACAGGCTGCCTTAAAGGTACATGCCCATTAATCATCCATGGATCAAAAATGTAACGGCAAAAATAAAAGAACGGGAAGTAAGGGAATAAACAGGAAGGTCCCTGACTATACCAGGTACCCACTTCAACACCTGCAAATCTCCGTTGGAATTATCACCAATGCGTTTCTGGCCATTTTGTTTCTACACCAAAGCAGAAGTAAAAGGAAGTGCCCCTTGATTGGATTTTCATTGAGATAACATGCCAATCAAGAGGAGAGCACTATAAAATGAAGGGTAGAAGCTGCTGGAATGGGAGAGTGGAAACTGGAGAGCGAAAGATAATGGTGGGAGAGGGGGGGGGGGGGGGAAATGGCGGGGGCAGAGAGGGAGAAATGAGAGAGACTGCTTTTCATTTGTGGACTGGTTTTAGTCAAATTAACAGCAGGTGAATTGATTCCAATAGGCTACCAGCTGAGCAATTGAGAAGCCCAACTGTATATGCACTGGAATTACCAGTTAGTCGGCTGCCTCCAGTACAATCCAACTGAGACCACTTCAGAACTGATCAGAACTGATTTTTCCTCCCGTGTCAATCGCAAATACGGCCATCTCTGATCATTCATCACTCACAGCCCCCTTCCATACCCTACCTCCTCCTCTATCTGTCCCTGGGAAAACGATCTCCCAATTCATTTACAACTGCACTTTCAAAACGCCAACTCTCTGGCCTTTCGCCCCTTGTTCGCTACATTATTCCTGCTCCTACCAATTTGCTCAACTACATACTCACCTCCAACCTCGATTTCCACTTTCCCAGTAAATTCATTACCCTCTCTTACCATGGCTGATCCTCCCTTCATCCATCTTCTCCCTTGATGGGACACAGGCTTGAACAGGTATGACAGACAGCTGTCCATTGCCAGGTCTGGCTCACCCACGTAAATAAATGATCAGGTCCTGCTCTAACTAGTCACTACTCCAAGATCCTCCTCCAATGCAGAGATACCACCCCATCCCACCAAGTTCTTTCCTCTTCTGTGAACCATTTTCTTAAACCCCTCACTCTGATCCTTCCACCCTCACTTCCAGGAAATGGAAGGAGCTCGTGAACTCCTTTGTCACTGAGACCAAGACAATCCAGCTGTGCCTGCTGCGTCCCTCTTTTCCCCTAACCCATCGAATCGTATTTCTTTGAAAGATTCCACCCCCGCCACCCCCGAACCTTGAACTTGCATCTTTTTTCCCCTGAATCCCATCATGCCTCCCAAGACACCTCCACTCAAGGAATTGAAACTGCTGCCAACTCATCTTCCCCATGCTACCTAATATTGTTAACAATTCTGTCCCTTCGGATGTTCTCGTGCTTTCCTTGAAATCTGCTGTCATCGCCCACTCTCCGAAAACAAACCCTTGACCCCACCATCTTTACAAAGTCACGCGCCATCTCCCACCTCTCTCTCTCTAAGATATTGAATGTGTTGTCAACTCCCGAGTCTGTTCCCATCTTTCCTGAAACTTAATGCTTGAAACCCTCCAATCAGCCCCAGCCAAGGTACAGGAACAGCTGTTAGCAAAGTCACAAATGACATTCAAGATGACTGCAACAAAGGTGAGCTTTCCATCCGCAACCTCCTTACCCTGTGTGCATCCTTTGACATGGGTGACCATGTGATCAACCTCCAATCGCTCTCCACTGCCAAGCAGCTAGATGGGGCTGTTTAGCTCTGCTGCCTCAAAGCGCAAGGGGCCCATGTTTGATTCCAGCCTTGGGTGACTGTGTGGTGTTTGCACATTCTCCCCGTGTCTGCGTGGGTTTTGTCCGGGTGCTCCGGTTTCCTCCCGCAGTCCAAAGATGTACAGGCTAGGTGGACTGGCCATGCTAAATTGCCCCTTATTGTCCAGCGATGTGCAGGTTAGATTATGGGGAGAGGGCGGGGTGGATGGAGGAGTAACATGGTTAGGGTGCTCTTTCGGAGGATCAGTGCAGAATGGCCTCCTTCCACACTGTAGGGATTCTAAGACTTCAAAAGTCTTGTTCGATTATTATTTATCTGTTTGTATCCAGAGTTTCACTTGCAATGGTGTTTCCTCCTCATCTCTCCCAAACTATAACCTCTGGTGTCCCCCAAGGATTTATCCTCGGCCCGTCCTATTTCTCATCTACATGCTGCTCCTTTGTACAGTATCCAACAGCACAACACAGGAGGAGGCTTTGCAATCCATCATTCCTGTGCCAGATCATTGAAGAAGCTTTCCAATTATTCTCACTCCGCCTCTTTCTCCATTGCCCTGAAAATTCACCCCCTTTCAAATACTTATTCAATTCCCTTTTGAAAGTTACCAAGGAACCTGCTCCCCACCGCCCCTTTAAGGCAGTGCCTTCTGGTTTATAACAACTCACTGTGTCAATCATTTTCCCTCATGAAGCTACTGGTTCCTTAGTCATCAGCATCCTAAAGACAGCAGGGCCTCAGTACCCTGGAAGGCAGTAAAATCCAGCAGCCCAATTGATGTGCTGTAAATGCTGTCATCCTAGCTCATCACAATATCAGCATGCTTCCAAAGACAGTGACAAACTGCAGAATGGAGTGAACAGGCAGCAGTATTTAACGGTACTTCACTGGTACTCCCGGGGAGACAGGGAGTGGTGGGAATGTCACCAGACTCGTAATCCAGGTCCCAGGCTGATGCTCGGGGTGGGGGATGCACAGATTCAAATCCCACCATAGCAGCAGGTGCAATTTAAATTTGATGAATGAATCTGGAATTATGAAGTTAGCCGCAACAACCACGATGGTCCGCCCCAGACCGGCCGGGTTCCCGATGGCGTGGGTTGCGTGTGGTCTCACCTGTCGGGAACTCAGCGTGGCGGCTGGGGACTCAGTCCAGCGCCGCCACAGTCAGGGGAGGGCCGATCCGCGGGCAGGGGTGGACCTATTCGGGGCTGGGGGAACTGTGGTGAGGCGGACTGGGGAGCGCGGGCCGGCCCGAAGGGGGGGGGGCATTATTTCGCAGTTCGGGTCCGGGAGCAGCATCCGCCATGAAGCACGGCACGGCCGCCAGCGCGCGCATACACGGCCACGGACCCGGAAATTCTCCAGGCCGTATCGACAGCTAGAGCTGGGTGCTCTACGCTGCCTGGCTGCTAGCCCCGCACTCCCAGAACGGAGAATCGGCGACTGTTTCACAACGATTTATCCGTCGTGCAACACCACTGTTTTCACGCTGGGGCCTTAGTCTCCAGAACGGAGAATCCAGCCAACATCTCTACAATCAGATCCAGTGAATATAGAACATAGAACAGTACAGCACAGAACAGGCCCTTCGGCCCTCGATGTTGTGCCGAGCAATGATCACCCTACTCAACCCCACGTATCAACCCTATACCCGTAACCCAACAACCTCCCCCCCTTAACTTTACTTTTAAGGACACTACGGGCAATTTAGCATGGCCAATCCACCTAACCCGCACATCTTTGGACTGTGGGAGGAAACCGGAGCACCCGGAGAAAACCACGCACACACGGGGAGGACGTGCAGACTCCGCACAGACAGTGACCCAGCCGGGAACCGAACCTGGGACCCTGGAGCTGTGAAGCATTTATGCTAACCACCATGCTACCGTGCTGCCCAAATATGGTGGATGATTGGATCTACCCAATGTTGATGGATGGTGTACGTGGCATTTGGAAGTTTGAAGAACAGGAAAGGCTGTTACATCTTAGTCTCCTCAACTCTCAGATATTTGAGGTAACAGATTTAGGCAGCAGGAGAGACAATTGGGCAGTTATGTTTTTCGCAGCTAACCTCCTTGATTGGATCTGAAACTCAAAACCATCTAGTTTAACAAAGAGATCATCACAAAGTTACTCCCTGCAGAGGTAAGTGAAAGTAAAGTTGCCCAGATGACCATAGGAGAGCTGACTGGTGGCAATTTAACCTGAGGATCTCCAAACCTCAGGCAAGGGGGAAGGTTGAGCCATCAAGAATAACCTCAGCCGGTACGGCAATTGAACCCAGACTTGTTGGTCGATGATCTGCATCACAAACCAGCTGGCCAACCAAACCGGCCCCTGTTAAGGGAAAGCAGATGGCTCCTGAATCACGTGCAGTTTACTGCTGGAAACACAGTTCTGATTCACTGGTTCACTTGCTGACAATTGCGCACCATCTGTTTTCAGTCTTTGGTCTTTGGATAATTAAAGAATCATTGCAAGTATAAAAATCTAACACCTGGCAACATTTCTTATTTGAGCAATAATAGAAGATTTTGGAGAAATATCTACATCCAGAATAACTCCTGGTTCCCAGAGCCAGCCAACAGTGTTGATAGATTTTGGAAAGGCAAGGTAATGAAACATTATGGAAGGTGGGTGAATGGAGTTAAAATGCAGGTTACTTATTCATCAAATTGAACAGTGACGGAGGCTCATGGCTCCACCTATTCTATCTTCCGACATAAAAATGAAAGTTTAAACTCTGTATTCATAGAATCCCTACAGTGTAGAAAGAGACCATTCAGCCCTTTGGGTCTGCACTGACCCTCTGAAAGAGCGCCCTACTGAGACCCAATCCCTGACCCTATCTCCGTAACCCCACCTGCGGGTAATTTTAGCATGGCTAATCCCACCTAACCTGTGTACCTTTGGAATGTGGGAGGAAACCTGAGCACCCGGAGGAAACCCACGCAGACATGTGAGAATGAGCAAACTCCACAAGACAGTGACCCAAGGTTGGGATCGAACCCTGGTGCTGTGAGGCAGCAGTGCTAACCACTGAGTCCCCGTGGCACCCATTAGGCCAAGGTACTTCATGGTTTTTTAAAAATTTTAAATGCCCGATTCTTTTTTTGTCAATTAAGGGGCAATTTAGCGTGGATAATTCATTTACCCTGCACATCTTTGGGTTGTGGGGGTGAGACCCACGCAGATACAGGGAGAATGTGCAAACTCCACATGGAGTGTCGAACCCGGGTCCTTGGCACCGTGCTACCCACGGCGCTACCATGTCGCCCGAAGGTACTTCATGTTAATTGTACATTAAATGTGTTTAATTATGTGCCGGTCGGGGTGAAAAGGTAATTTGAAATTTCCGTGGGTGGCCTAGGTGAGTGGCCTAGGTAAGCGCCCCACGGGCAGGGCTCTGTGCCAGTTGCCTACGGCAGAAACAGCAGATTTCTGGTCATGAAGGCAGAAGCCTGACATAGAACATAGAAAGATACAGCACAGAACAGGCCCTTCGGCCCACGATGTTGTGCCGAACTTTTGTCCTAGGTTAATCATAGATCATGGAATTTTGGACACTAAGGGCAATTTATCATGGCCAATCCACCCAACCTGCACATCTTTGGACTGTGGGAGGAAACCGGAGTACCCGGAGGAAACCCACGCACACACGGGGAGGATGTGCAGACTCCACACAGACAGTGACCCAAGCCGAAATCGAACCTGGGACCCTGGAGCTGTGAAGCAATTGTGCTATCCACAATGCTACTGTGCTGCCCTTAAGAACAAATTAATCTACACTCCATCATTTTACCATAATCCATGTACCTATCCAATAGCCGCTTGAAGGTCCCTAACGTTTCCGACTCAACTACTTCCACAGGCAGTGAATTCCATGCCCCCACTACTCTCTGGGTAAAGAACCTACCTCTGACATCCCCCCTTTTCTTCCACCATTTACCTTGAATTTATGTCCCCTTGTAATGGTTTGTTCCACCCGGGGAAAAAGTCTCTGACTGTCTACGCTATCTATTAACCTGATCATCTTATATAGAGATATATAAATAGATAGATATAGAAATAAATAGATATATCGGTAGATAGATAGATAGACTGTCTACTCTATCTATTCCCCTGATCATCTTATAAACCTCTATCAAGTCACCCCTCATCCTTCTCTGTTCTAATGAGAAAAGGCCAAGTACCCTCAACCTTTCCTTGTAAGACCTACTCTCCATTCCAGGCAACATCCTGGTAAATCTCCTTTGCACCTTTTCCAAAGCTTCCACATCCTTCCTAAAATGAGGTGACCAGAACTGCACACAGTACTCCAAATGTGGCCTTACCAAGGTATTGTACAGCTGCATCATCAGCTCACGGCTCTTAAATTCAATCCCTCTGCTAATGAACGCTAGCACACCATAGGCCTTCTTCACAGCTCTATCCACTTGAGTGGCAACTTTCAAAGATCTATGAACATAGATCCCAAGATCTCTCTGCTCCTCTACATTGCCACAGAGGGATGGAACGGGATGGTGAGGGGCGGGGTAGAACATAGGGTCTCTCTTTATGCGGACGACCTGCTCCTGTACGTGTCGGACCCAGTGGCCGGGATGGGAAGTATACTGGGAATGTTGAGGAAGTTCGGCCAGTTTTCAGGGTACAAATTAAATACGGCCAAAAGTGAAATGTTTGTGGTACAGGCAAGGGGCCAGGAGAACAGATTGAGAGGGCTACCGTTTAGGCTAGTTGAGGAAAATTTCCTGTACTTGGGAATCCAGGTGGCGCAAGACTGGGGCAGGCTGCACAAGTTAAATTTGGCCAGGGTGGTGGAGCAAATGAAGGGAGAGTTTCGGAAATGGGATGCATCCCGCTGTCGCTGGCAGGGAGGGTGCAGATTGTAAAGATGACAATCCTCCCTAGATTTCTGTTTGTTTTTCAGTGCCTCCCGATCTTTGTCCCACAGTCCTTCTTCAAAAGAGTTAACAGGATGATCATGAGCTTTGTCTGGGCGGGAAAATCCCCGCGGGTGAAGAAGGCGATGCTGGAGAGGAACCGCAGCGAGGGAGGGCTGGCTTTGCCGAGTCTGATTAATTATTACTGGGCGGCCAACATCGCTATGATAAGGAAGTGGATGGTGGGTATGGGGTCTATCTGGGAGCGGGTGGAGGCGGCTTCGTGCAGGGGCTCCAGCCTGGCAGCCCTGGTCACGGCTCCTCTACCGCTGCCGCCGGCCAGGTACTCCACCAGCCCGGTAGTGGTGGCAACCCTGCGGATATGGGGCCAGTGGAGGAGGCATGTAGGGGAGATGGGGGTGTCGGTTTGGGCGCCAATCTGCGACAACCATCGGTTTGCCCCCGGGAGTATGGATGGGGGGTTTCGAGCATGGCGGTGGGCGGGGGTGGGAAGGGTGGGTGATATGTTCCTGGAACGGAGCTTTGCGAGTTTGAAGAGCTTGGAGGAGAAATTTGGTCTGGTAAGGGGAAATGATTTTAGGTACCTTCAGTTGCGGGACTTTGTCCGTAGACAGGTCCCATCCTTCCCACGCCTCCCGCCAATGGGGACCCAAGACAGAATAGTCTCTAGGGGGGAAGAAGGGGAGGGTAGAAGCTCTGATATTTATAGGGTGCTCATGAGGGAGGAAGGGTCCCAGACGGAGGAACTGAAACTTAAATGGGAGGAGGAGCTAGGCGGGGAAATGGAGGATGGGCTGTGGGCTGAGGCCCTGAGTAGGGTGAATTCGACTGCAACATGTGCCAGGCTCGGCCTGATTCAATTTAAGGTTGTTCACCGGGCCCACATGACGGTGGCTCGGATGAGCAAATTCTTTGGGATAGAGGACAAATGCGCTAGGTGCGCAGGAGGACCAACGAACCACGTTCACATGTTTTGGGCATGCCCTAAGATTAGGGGGTATTGGGAGGGATTTGCGGGCGTCATGTCCCGGGTGCTAAAAACAAGGGTGGCGATGGGTCCAGGGGTGGCAATATTTGGGGTTTTGGAAGACCCGGGAGTCCAGGGGGAGAAAGAGGCCGATGTTTTGGCCTTTGCTTCCCTGATAGCCCGGTGACGAATACTATTGGCGTGGAGGGACTCAAAGCCCCCGAAGACTGAGTTGTGGCTTGCGGACATGTCGAGTTTCCTGGGTATAGAAAAAATTAAGTTCGCCTTGAGGGGATCTGTACAGGGGCTCGCCCGGAGGTGGCAACCATTTATTGACTTCTTTGCGGGAGAGTGAGCGTCAGCAGGAGGTGGGTGGGTGGGGGTGGGGTGGGGGGGGGGGGGGGGTGGTAGAGTAGGAGGGATAAATTGGCGGGTAGTACCGGTGGGAGCGGGGCGGGCTTGTGCAGTATGTTACGATTGAAGCATTGAATGCACGTGGATGTTTGCACATTTTTGCCTTTTTTGCTTTCTTTTTGTTGATGTCTGTAACTAAGCCAAAAACTACCTCAATAAAATTGATTATTAAAAAAAAGATTGTTTAAAGCCCTTTATAGATAAATGTCCCAGGTACTGATTCCCGTTGCAGGGGGAAGACCTTGAGTTGACAGAGAG
Source organism: Scyliorhinus canicula (assembly GCF_902713615.1). Taxonomy (NCBI): domain Eukaryota; kingdom Metazoa; phylum Chordata; class Chondrichthyes; order Carcharhiniformes; family Scyliorhinidae; genus Scyliorhinus; species Scyliorhinus canicula. Next base: position 156,687,826 of record NC_052146.1, read on the forward strand.
CTTCATCCCAGGGAGAAGGGAACTCACCGAAGAACAACATCACACCTAAAGCCCAGAGCAGTCAGTCCCACCTTCACAGGTAGATCATTAAAACCCAAATTCAGTGTCATCTAATGACTATTTCCTGATTAACCTCTGTAAACCAATCAAGAGGAGGATGTGGGTCTCCGTCACCAGCGGCTTTGGGCCTTGGTGAGTGTTTTTTGAGAAATCTAGGCTGACATTTCATTGCAATACTGAGAGGGTCGCACTATCGGAGGTGGCACTTCTTTTGCTGACATGTTGGTCCTGTGTGCCCCCCGTGAGGGACATGGAAGATCCCACAATGCTATTCATAAGAACATAGGAACTAAGAGCAGGGGTAGGCCATCTGGCCCCTCAAGCCAGCTCTGCCATTCAATGGGATCATGGCTGATCTTTTGTGGACTTAGCTCCACTTTCCGGCCTGAACACCATAACCCTTAATCCCTTTATTCTTCAAAAAAACTATCTATCTTTATCTTAAAAACATTTAATGAAGGAGCCTCTACTGCTTCACTGGGCAAGGAATTGCATAGATTCACAACCCTTTGGGTGAAGAAGTTCCTCCTAAACTCAGTCCTAAATCTACTTCCCCTTATTTTGAGGCTATACTCCCTAGTTCTTTCACCCACCAGTGGAAACAACCTGCCCACATTTACCCTATCTATTCCCTTTATAATTTTATAAGTTTCTATAAGATTCCCCCTCATCCTTCTAAATTCCAACGAGTACAGTCCCAGTCTACTCAACCTCTCCTCATAATCCAACCCCTTCAGCTCTGGGATTAACCTAGTGAATCTCCTCTGCACACCCTCCAGCGCCAGTACGTCCTTTCTCAGGTAAGGAGACCAAAACTGAACACAATACTCCAGGTGTGGCCTCACTAACACCTTATACAATTGCAGCATAACCTCCCTCGTCTTAAACTCCATCCCTCTAGCAATGAAGGACAAAATTCCATTTGCCTTCTTAATCACCTGTTGCACCTATTGCACCTATTCGACGAACAAAAACTATTTGTCGGACTTTGTTGCACACATGTTGACTGCTGCCTTTTTGCCATCACAACTGAAGTTGCTTTTTAGAAAAGTACTTCAGTAAGTGCTAAAGTTGCTGAAGAACTGTCAGATCCCAAGGTCTCGAAAGGTGTGAGAGAAATGGCTTCTATCAGTGCGCTGCATGGGGAAGTTGAGAAACAGTCGGCTGTCTGTCCCTCGGGGAAGGAGGGGGATTCCAAAAAACAGCATGAAGATAATAATCAATCAATGGGAAATGAAGAGCAGTTCATACAGAAAAGGGAGAAGTCAGCCTAACATTTGGGAACTGTAATTATCCCTGTCTGTTTCTGGTGAAAATTTCAGTTGGTTGTTGAGAGGCCCAAGGCAAATCATGCATGTTCTCCCTTTGATGTGATTGCTACAGTTACCTTGTATGGAGATGTGTTTCAGTGTGACCTTCCCATTTGGACAATGCCGGTGGTGTCAGAGACAAATATCAGAGTGGCAGCTGCTGTCCACCTAGTTATGCGGCACTGGCCTAAATAATTTCCCCAAGTGAGCAAAGCCTTGTTCACTTGAGCAGGAGGCGGTCCAGGAGCCTTGCACACAAGTTTCATCCTGAGTTGTGTGTTATGACGGTTCCTTGGAGAGAGAGGAAAGTACCCCAATGGAGGGGTCAGCTGTTCACAAAGCTGAGATAAAACGCAACGTATTGTTTGTGCAGCATTTCGGGGGCTGCCAGGGATCTTTTCAAGGACGACAGCAAACATTCCTTTCATTACCATCACAATGAGGAGCTGAGCAGGCTCCCCAGCTGCTCTGTGAGACTCTCTTACACAGGACCTCATGCTTCACTAAACATGTCAATTGCAATCTTCAGATGGTCGCCATCAAAAGAATGCTTCCTGTGCCAGCGTCCACTCTGCTTCAGTGCGATTCGCTGTCTTTATTGGCTGAACAAATCGAAACAGGCTGTGTGTGTGTCCCAATTCGCTGCTTCCAATGTTGCTGCTCACTATTCCGGGATCATCCAGGATTGCAAAGAGAACGCCAGGCTGCTTTCCTCCCGCTCTGCCCTCCACCCTCATCTTCAACAAGTGTGGGGAGCGCACGGGTGTCTTTGTCAATCAGATTGAGGCCAGCCAATAAGCTGCCGCTGCCACTTCCCTCACTTTCCCTTGACCAACAATACCTTGTATTTATAAATTACTTTTTACATAATAAAACATTCCAAACCACTTCACTGTATAAAACAAAATAGGACGGAGTCACACGAGGAGATATTGGGGCAGGTGACAAAAACGTGGTCACATTAAAGAAAGAAAGTGAGGTGGAGAGGAGTGAGGTGGAGAGGCAGAGAGTGAGGCGGAGAGGAGTGAGGTGGAGAGGAGTGAGGTGGAGAGGAGTGAGGTGGAGAGGCAGAGAGTGAGGCGGAGAGGAGTGAGGTGGAGAGGAGTGAGGCGGAGAGGAGTGAGGCGGAGAGGAGTGATGCGGAGAGGAGTGAGGCGGAGAGGAGTGAGGCGGAGAGGAGTGAGGCGGAGAGGAGTGAGGCGGAGAGGAGTGAGGCGGAGAGGAGTGAAGTGGAGAGGAGTGAGGTGGAGAGGCAGGCAGCGAGGCAGAGAGGAGTGAGGTGGAGAGGCAGAGAGTGAGTTAGAGAGGAGTGAGGTGGAGAGGCAGAGAGTGAGTTAGAGAGGAGTGATGTGGAGAAGCAGAGAGTGAGGCAGAGAGGAGTGAGGTGGAGAGGCAGAGAGTGAGGCAGAGAGGAGTGAGGTGGAGAGGCAGAGAGTGAGTTAGAGAGGAGTGAGGTGGAGAGACAGAGTGAGGCAGAGGGGAGTGAGGTGGAGAGGAGTGAGGTGGAGAGGCAGGCAGCGAGGCAGAGAGGAGTCGAGAGGGAATTCCAGAGCCTGGGGCGTAGTCCACCGAAGGCAAGGCCACCAATTAAAATGGGGGCTACTGAAGAGGGCAGAATTGGATGAGTGCAGATTATAGAACATAGAACATAGAACGATACAGCGCAGTACAGGCCCTTCGGCCCTCGATGTTGCACCGACATGGAAAAAAATCTAAAGGCCATCTAACCTACACTATGCCCTTATCATCCATATGCTTATCCAATAAATTTTTAAATGCCCTCAATGTTGGCGTGTTCACTACTGTTGCAGGTAGGGCATTCCACGGCCTCACCACTCTTTGCGTAAAAAACCCACCTCTGACCTCTGTCCTATATCTATTACCCCTCAATTTAAGGCTATGTCCCCTCGTGCTAGCCACCTCCATCCGCGGGAGAAGGCTCTCGCTGTCCACCCTATCTAACCCTCTGATCATTTTGTATGCCTCTATTAAGTCACCTCTTAACCTTCTTCTCTCTAACGAAAACAACCTCAAGTCCATCAGCCTTTCCTCATAAGATTTTCCCTCCATACCAGGCAACATCCTGGTAAATCTCCTCTGCACCCGTTCCAAAGCTTCCACGTCCTTCCTATAATGAGGCGACCAGAACTGTACGCAATACTCCAAATGCGGCCGTACTAGAGTTTTGTACAACTGCAACATGACCTCATGGCTCCGGAACTCAATCCCTCTACCAATAAAGGCCAGCACACCATAGGCCTTCTTCACAACCCTATCAACCTGGGTGGCAACTTTCAGGGATCTATGTACATGGACACCGAGATCCCTCTGCTCATCCACACTACCAAGAATTTTACCATTAGCCAAATATTCCGCATTCCTGTTATTCTTTCCAAAGTGAATCACCTCACACTTCTCCACATTAAACTCCATTTGCCACCTCTCAGCCCAGGTCGGCAGCTTATCTATGTCCCTCTGTAACCTGCAACATCCTTCCGCACTGTCTACAACTCCACCGACTTTAGTGTCGTCTGCAAATTTACTCACCCATCCTTCTGCGCCCTCCTCTAGGTCATTTATAAAAATGACAAACAGCAACGGCCCCAGAACAGATCCTTGTGGTACGCCACTCGTAACTGAACTCCATTCTGAACATTTCCCATCAACTACCACTCTCTGTCTTCTTTCAACTAGCCAATTTCTGATCCACATCTCTAAATCACCCTCAATCCCCAGCCTCCGTATTTTCTGCAATAGCCGACCGTGGGGAACCTTATCAAACGCTTTACTGAAATCCATATACACCACATCAACTGCTCTGCCCTCGTCTACCTGTTCAGTCACCTTCTCAAAGAACTCGATAAGGTTTGTGAGGCATGACCTACCCTTCACAAAACCATGCTGACTGTCCCTAATCATATTATTAGGATCTTGGAGGATTGTGGGCCTGGAGGGGATAACAAGAATTGGGAATGTCGAGACCATGAGGAATTTGTAAACAGGGATGAGACTTTTAAAATCAAGAGGTTTCTTGGCTGAGAGCCAAAAGTGGTCAGCGAGTTCAGAGGTGATAGTGGAATGGGATTTGGTGCAGGTTAAGACACAGCCTACAGAGTTCTGGGTGGCCTCACCTACACAGAGGGTAGATTGTTGGAGACCAGCCAGGAGTGTTAAAATAGCCAGGTCGAGGCATAAATGAGGGTTTCAGCACTGTCATGAAATGCAGACACACACATAATGATATACAGGCAGGCACAGACAAGCAGCTTATGGTCACAGACAACAGGACATGACCAATAAACAGGCAGGACACTCAGGGGTGGGGTCTGATTATAAAAGACACGAGGCACTCACACTCCACCTCTTTCCACTGATGAACATCTAGAGAGTCAGTCAAGGGTGTTGTTCCAATCTCACACCTCCAGCACGTGGCTAAGAGCTAGTCTGGTTCAGTCAGACAGAGTAACCACACTTAAGTTAGCAGAGAGTCGAACTCACAGAGAACTGTGCTAACTGTGCTACTGGTTCAATAAATCAGATTCAACTAACTTCAAGGTCTGGAGTATCTTTCTGATGTAAGCTGCATCCAGTTGCAGCCAGTGTTAGACCAGTGTACCTAACACGGCAAGCACCAGGCAGACTAAGACGGAGTCAAAGGTAGGTGATGTTATGGAGATGGAAATAGACAGTCTTATTTGACACAAATATGTGATCGGGAGCTCATCTCGTGGTCAATTATGACACCGGTCATGGTTTAGGCTGACTTAGACTTGGGTTTAGACTGCTTTAGACTGTTGCCAGGGAGAGGGATGGAGTCAATAGTTTGGGAACAGAGTTTGGAGCAGGAACCAAAAACAATGGTTTCAGTCTTTCCAATATTTAACTGGAGGAAATTTCTGCTCATCCAAAACTGGATGTGGGATAAGCAGTCTTATCATTTCGCAAGAATGGACGGGTTGAGAGACTTGGAGCAGAGTGTCATGTGAATACTGAAGCTGTGCTTTCGAATGGTGTCAACAAGGGGCCACACGGAGATGAGAATAGGAGGAAACAGGGATAGATCCTTCGGGGACATCAGAGGTCAACTGTGAGGGGTGGGAAAAGAAGCTGTTGCAAGTGATATTCTTGCTGTGATTAGATAGAAAAGAATGGAACTGGGAGGGAGCAGCTGAAGGACAGTGGGGAGGCGTTGGAGAAGAATGGTGTGGTCAACCGTGTCAGAGGCTGCAGAGAGGTTGAGAAGGATGAGGCGGAATAGTGTATCACTGTCACAGCCGCATCAGATTTCATTTGTGACTTTGATAACAGCCGTTTCATTTGTTATGGGCCAGGGTTTAGAGAATCCCAAAGTGTATCATGGAGTTCACCTGACCCACAACTTTTAATAGATTATGGTATGGGGAGCACAAGGGCCCACTTTACAGGTGTGATTCAACAGAGATCTAAAGTATTTTTAAAAACAAAACAACGTTTATTCTATGAATCCAGTTAACAGCCTCGACAGTGGTGTCAATGTGTTCTACTCGCACGTACAGTAAATGCTGTTGGCATATCATTAACGGGCCTGACCCGGTATGCTCCGGAGCTTCCGCGATGCTCCATCTCTGCCAGGAGGAATTACCGACAACGTGTTTCACTTGTGGTTTTGAAAATTGGGAAACAGGCGCTGTTGCTGCTGAGGGAGAGGTAGGAGGTAGGACATCTTCCCAGAGCCCATCCTGCCGCTCGTGGCTAGCTGGGAGGGTGCGTCTGCCAGGGCCGGGGGATGTAGCGGGGGTGACCAGGGTATGTGCTGTGGCATCGGCGTGACCCCCGGGACGAGGGTGGTGTGAAGGCATGGACCGCTATTGCTCTGGCCTGCAGGGCAGCCACCGTGCTGCGCACCCCGACCGCCCACTGTTCCCCATGGTTGTGCAGAGTGACACTAGCCATATGGCTACTGACCCTAAACACCCCCACACCCACTCCCACCCCCACCCCAACTCCTCCCTCCACCCCGTCTTCACCCCACCAACCACAACCCCCCCCCAAGCATAACCAGATGCCACCCACCGGCGGGACATCACGCGGCCCACCCAAAGGGAACGCCCACGGTAGCCCTTACAGGAGGGTGCCAGGCGGGAGCCGCACAGCATACTGCTGGCATAGGTTGCACCAGCCACTGGTACCCTTGCTGGCAGGGACTGGTGCTGCCACCAGAGGCCCCCACGGTGCCAAGCACTGGTGGGGTCAGGGGTGCAGTGTGGAGGGCAGAGTGCCGAGGGAACGCCGAGGGTGGGCGTTGGGATGGCAGAGGAGGGAGGGGGTGGAGAGGGACATTCAGGGGCAGGGGTTGCAGTGCAGGCCGGGGCCACCGTGTGGCATGTTGAACCTGGTTGGGCACGAGGGTACGCACCATGCTAACACGTCGGCCTTTCACCCACTGCAGACAATGGACTTCGGAATTCAACCAGAAATAGTTGCCATCATCCTGGTCGCCATAGCCTTCGGCGATGTGTCGAGGCTGTACGAGCTGGAGCTGCTCGAGGGGGTCCCTGCAGCAGCGGAGCCTGACCCAGAGGAACATGAGCCAGCTGGTGAGGATGGAGACCCGGCGCCCAACAGATTGAGGAAGAGGTGAGAAAGAGGCACTTACCAGACTGATTCCAGGGATGGTGGGACTGTCATATGAGCAGAGATTGACTAGGTTGGGATTGTTCTTGCTGGAGTTCAGAAGAATGAGGGGGGAGAAGGAAGGATTAGGCTATTGAGTTGGTAGATCAGCCATGATCGTGATAAATGGCAGAGGAGGCTCGAAGGGCCAAAAGACCTCCTCTTGCTCCTATCTTCTATGTAGCCATGTACGTGTTTCGAGGACCTACTGGACCAGGCATGCTGTCAAAACCCCCGGCTGAGCAAGGCATACCTCCATGTTTGTGGCCATGGAGTTCAGGGACTGGGCCACCTCCCTTTGGGACAGTGTCAAGTCTCTCTGGGACTGGATCAGGTCAGCCTGCACCCAGGCAATGCCATGACCTTTTGTTACTGGGCCAAGCTCTGGAGCGCCGCTGCCATGTCCAGGTGGCCCTGATATATAGCTGCCTGTGCCACGCCAGCTCTGTCTTGTGCCTCAGCAACTACCCATACAGGAATGCCTGAGGCCTCGGATATCCTGATTCATGGCTGAAATCTTCACTCCACAAGGCCTCCAGCAAGGACCCGTGCCATGTTGGCCTGGGTAGCACGCATGATAGGCATCACCTCCTGCTCCTGCAGGCATTTGGAATCCTCTAACTGCACCTGTGGGCGCTGGTTGGTTGCTGACAAACCCTCACGTAGTCCCCGGCTCTGTCTCTGCATCGCCAACATCGCTGGGCCCCCGTTTTCACAAGCCCGCCACCTGTTTGGACGACAGCCAATCCCAGCGGTCGGGCCGCTTTCCGACCGTTTGACCCCTCAGGGGCTCCTACCACCACCTGGTGGGCTGCTGCACGTGTGTAGTGCGCAACATATAAAGCCCCAGGTGTCTCTTGACTACCATGCCCAACTGAGGTGGAGGGTGTTAGAAACAGCTGTGACGGAAAATCACTGTCTTCCCTGGACCGGTGCTCTGGGGGGTTGTCGGCTGGTGTCTGGGGGCTCACGTCCCTATCAGTTGCCTTCTCATCGCTGGCATTTCCTTGGGGTTGTGTTCGGGGGCGGACGATACCAGAAGGGCCCGCCTCGTTGCCAGCTGATCTTGCAAAATGCAAGGCATGACGCACGGCTGGGGTGGTGTGAGGGTGGTGGGTGGTACGTAGGTGGTGTTGGGGTGGTGTGCGGGAGGTGGGATCATGGGGTGATGTCTGGGTGGTGTGCGGTAGTGGGTTGGTGTGTGAATGCCATGGGGGGGGTAGTGGGGTGGTGTTGGGGTAGTGGGGTGGTGTGGGGGTAGTGGGGTGGTGTGGGGGTAGTGGGGTGGTGTGGGGGTAGTGGGGTGGTGTAAGGATTGTGGGGTGGTGTAGGGGTTGTGGGGTGGTGTAAGGATTGTGGGGTGGTGTAGGGGTTGTGGGGTGGTGTAAGGATTGTGGGGTGGTGTGGGGGTTGTGCCACGCAGACCATAGGGACACCGCAACTCAGTAGGGGCTCACTGTGGCCCCAGCCACGGCAGGTGGTGTGGGTGCTAGCATGTGGTGCAGGGCGGGGTGCAAGCGCACTGCCGGCAGGTGGGATGGGGTGCTGTAACGGGTGCCTGGGACGCGGGTTGGTGACAGGCGCATGGTGCTGCCTCCTCACCCTGGCCGCCTGAGGAGATTGTGCAGTTTATTTTGGCACTGCTGACCGATCCTAGCGGTGGGGCCCATGGTACTCAGGCCCTCTGACACCTGCGCCCAGGCCCAGTGCTCGGCGGCGTGTGGCAGCTTCCTTCCCACCCCAGGGAACAGGGTGGCTCGCCTCTCCGTCACGGTGTCCAGCACGGTCTCCAGCTCCAAATCTGCAAACTGGGGTACTGCTCTCCGTGCTGCCATGTTTTTTGTTGGGATGAATGTGTGCGTGGGGAGTCGAGTGTTAATGTGCGGCTGCAACCTGTCAACCTCTCAAGTAGTGATCCCGATCCCATCAAATTGGACACCATTTGCCATCAAGTTCCACGTGGGGCTGGTGCTCGCCCTTTAACGGATCATGGATTGCTCCAGGACCAACGCTACTGCAGTTGTAGAAGTCCACCGATTCAGCCCCGTGTCAACACTATATAGTCTCTGAAATGGAGAATTCCACCCATTATCTTTGATACTGCTCTTGTTAAACTTGGCACGTGACTCCATTCTTAAAGAGACATTGCACACAACCACAATAACCCACAAGGGCTGGTTTAGCTCAGTGGGCTAGACAGCTGGTTTGTGATGCAGAACAAGGCCAGCAGCAGGGGTTTAATTCCCGAACCAACTTACCTGAACAGGTGCCGGAATGTGGCGACTAAGGACTTTTCACAGTAACTTCATACTTGTGACAATAAACGGTTATTATTAAATATAAAAGAGTGGAATGCTCTCTTGGAGCATGTTGACCATAAACCATGCTGTTACTTGTGGTTCTGTCCAGACGTTGGGAATGGGGTGATTGTGATACTGTACAGGAATATAAACTGGCTGATTTATTAAACCTTTTAAATACCGCAGATTGATTTTCAAATCAAAACCGTGTTTTTCAACTGAATTTCCTCCCCTCCTCTCCTGAGGGAGTACCATGTCACTAGATGCTGTTTGACTCTTTTGAGTCTGTCAAACATGAAATGTTTTGGTGGCTATTTACTCACAAAGAGAAATCACAGTCAAGCGTGACGTTGTCCTAATATTATGCCTGCACAGAAGTTACTGAATAGTAAACAGCAGTGACTGATATCTGCCAATCACACCTACCCACTACCCCATCCCCCTCACCACCAGCTGAGATGAAACTATCTCAGCACGGTGGCGCAGTGGTTAGCATTGCAGCCTCACGGCGCCGAGGTCCCAGGTTCGATCCCGGCTCTGGGTCAATGTCTTTGAGGGGCTGGTTTAGCACACTGGGCTAAATCGCTGGCTTTTAAAGCAGACCAAGGCAGGCCAACAGCACGGTTCAATTCCCGTACCAGCCTCACTGAACAGGCGCCGGAATGTGGCGACTAGGGGCTTTTCACAGTAACTTCATTGAAGCCAACTCGTGACAATAAGCGATTTTCATTTCATTTTCATTTCAAAACATCTACCAGGAAGGGGAGAGTATATGAGCAAAAAGCTGGTTCTTGATCAAGGCCATTCAGACATTCAGTCTGATACCTGCATCGTTTTCCCTGTCAAACATTTCTCCCATTTCCATTTGAATCCCCCATTGAACCTTCTTCCGCTGCTCTTTCAGCAAGTGGACAACGTGCTGGGTATATTTTGTCCTTATGTTGTCTCTGGCTCTTTTGCCAATTATCTAAAATCTCTGCCCTTTGGCTGTCAATATTTCTTCCACCAGAAATGCTTTCTCCTTACTTATCCTGACAAAACCATTCCTAGTTTTGAACATCTCTATCAAATTTTCCCTTAACTTTGTCTCAGTTTACCCACTCCCTCACCGAACCAAAGTAACTTATCCCTGGTACCATTACAGTTAAGTCCCTCAACACCTTTTCTAAGGCTTGACATTCGCCCTAAAGTCTGGTGCCAGAAATAGCCTCAACGTTCCAATATTTTTTAAAGCTTTAGCCATAGACAAGTGAAGGTGGATAAGAAGTGAAAGTTTACCTTTGAAAGTTTACACCAGATTTCATTTGTAAGGCAGCAAGGATGGAAACCTGATTGGAGGGCTTCATGCATGGAATTCTGGGAAAGATAGGCAGAAAGTCTGAGAGGTAACGACACTTCCATAGACTTTGAAGAGGAGAGAGAGATTGAAATCATTTGAAAACATGTATTACTGACATTAAACTACCTGCTCTATAGCTCGCTATTCGATCTCCTTTTAAAATATCGGGATAACATTAATTGTCCACCAAGCCTCTGGCACTGATTCTTTTTTGAATAAATGTTTATATGGGCAGCATAGTGACACAGTGGTTAGCACTGCTCCCTCACAGCACCAGGGACCCGGGTTCAATTCCGACCTTTGGTTACTGGGTGGAGTTTGCACTTTCGCCCTGTGTCTGCGTGGGTTTCCTGTGCTGGTTAGGTGGATTGGCCATGCTGAATTGCCCCAAAGTGTAGGGGGTAGGCCTAGTTGGGGTGCTCTTTCAGAAGGTTAGTGCAGATTCGATGGGCTGATGGCCTCCTTTTGCACTGGAGGAATTCTATGATTCTATTCTATATCTGTCAAAGCACCTCTGCTATCTTTACACTAACTTAATTTAATATGCTGCATGCAATCTATCTGTACCAGGAGTTTTACCCTGTAGCCACCTGGGGTGGCCACTGCCCAACACAAAATGGAAGATTGCAAGGAATGCAGGGAAAATGGACATGTTGTAAAGCAAGCAGCTTGCAAAGCGATTGTATATTGAGACTGCTGCAGAAACCAGTTTTGACTGCTGCAGAAACCAGACAGCACTGTGAAAAGAAACCAGTTAACATACTAATGAGGCGATACCGGGCGATCCCCAGGTACAATGGAAACAAGTTAAACACAGATCGATACATTGAATGGAAGGCCAGACCTTTCGGCGCCGGAGAAGCCCAAAACAATAAGTCCCAAGAACCGCCGCAGTGACGGAGGAATTGCCCCATTATTGGGGGATTCAAACATAATCGATTGGGAATGGACCCAATCGATTCCAAGCAGGTAAGGGAGTCCGCCCAAAGGGGCGCGGATCCCCTGGGACCTATAAAAGACAGGTCCCACACATGGTTCAGTCTTCTGATCCAGCCCTCCTCTCTCCTTGACCAGCACTCCTCCGTGGACCAGCACCTCGACCAGCTTTTGCCAAGAAGACCTTGAACGAGAGAGAGGAGAGGGTTCGGACAGCAGCCGCCAGCAAGTAAGTGCCTCACAATGATCGATGCCAGAGATAGGCACTCCTGACCCCTTTTAACTTATACCAACCTGAAGTCTGCAGACCAGAGCAGAGCAAGAGGTCTTGTTCCCTGACCCGGCAGTTCCTTCGATATAAGTATTAGTTTATTTAGCGGTAGGAATAAGTTTAATCCTTTTAGCGTGTGCATGGGTAGTTATTATAATTGTATTATAATAAACTCAGTTGTTTGGACTTACTAATTGGTGTATGGTTTTATTGCTTTGAACTTCACCTTGAACTTATGGCGGTGTCTTAACAATACCTGGCGACTCCAGAGCTAAGTAAAGAAACAGAGCCAAATCGAGTGTTAAGCACACTCACCCAGAACGACCAGCATCCCTCTCTAACTTTGATTAGTTTACCAAATTATCTCCTCTTTTTCTATCATAGATGTTATTATATCTCGTTCGCTCTCCTGTCCGAGGGCTGGATTCTCTGCAGCCCGCCACCGGTAGCAGAGTTCCTGATGCGGCAGAGAACCCAGCATTGGCCAAAAAATGGGATTGGCGCAGATTTCAAGTAGCCAGCTGTGAAGCTAACCACAATTGTTTATCAACATCTAGCTATGATTGACAGCTCATGGACCACATCAAATACAGTTAAGTGCCTTCTGCAGAGAAAAAGAGGGGGGGGGGGGAAAGGTTATCGGGGGTAGCTGGAAATGTGGGGCCGAAGTTACAATTAGATCAGCCATGATCCAACTGAATGGCGGAGGAGCCACGAGGGGCCAAATGGCCGAATGATCAGTGTTTCCTGTTTATTTTTCCCGATTCGTTTCCCATCTCCTCAAAAGCATCTTTTTTCCAATTTAATAATACTAACTTCAAGTATGAAGTTACTGTGAAAAGCCCTTAGTCACCACATTCCAGCACCTGTTCAGGTAAGCTGGCACAGGAGTTGAACCTGCGCTGCTGGCCTTGTTCTGCATCACAAACCAGCTGTCTAGCCCACTGAGCTAGTTACCCCATTGATTGTGATCGCCTGGGGATACTGGGCACAGTTTCCTACACCCCCCGCCAAACCTCACGGTCACAAGGCTTTGTCATGTTTTTATTTCTCCTCCCCTCTCCGCAACTGAGCCTCAAAAAATGGAAGCAACAGAGGTAAATAGAGCTGGTAGCAAACAAAGAAACTACTGAGAAGCTGAGTACATTCCAGAGGTGGACATGTCGGAGTATATAGAATTTACAGTGCAGAAGGAGGCAATTCGGCCCATCGAGTCTGCACTGGCTCTTGGAAAGAGCACCCTACCCCCTACCCAAGGTCAACACCTCCACCCTATCCCCATAACTCAGTAACCCCACCCAACACTAAGGGCAATTTTGGACACTAAGGGCAATTTATCATGGCCAATCCACCCAACCTGCACATCTTTGGACTGTGGGAGGAAACCGGAGCACCCGGAGGAAACCCACGCACACACGGGGAGGATGTGCAGACTCCGCACAGACAGTGACCCAAGCCGGAATCGAACCTGGGACCCTGGAGCTGTGAAGCGATTGTGCTAACCACCATGCTACCGTGCTGTATGTTCCTTACCTGTTAAAGGATATGCTTGCCACAGAGGGAGTGCAGCCAAGGTTCACCAGACTGATCCCTGGGATGACGGGACAGTTCTTTGAGGGGAGGTGGGACCAGGCCTGTATTCACTGGACTTTATTCTTATTGAAACGTTTAAACTCTGATAGGGCTGGACATATGATATTTCCCTTGGCTAGGGGGTCTAGAACAAGTGGCCAACGCCTGAGGATAGGGGCTAGGGCATTTAGAACTGAGATGGGGGAGAAACATCTGAACTCATGGGGTGGTGAATCTGTGGGATTCTCTACCACAATAAGGCTGTGGTGACCAAGGCATTGAATATATTAAAGAAAGAAATATCACGTGTAGTTTGATTCTCCTTATCTGGGGAAGAATGCTCTTGCTATGGAGGGAGTGCAGCGAAGGTTTACCAGACTGATTCTAGGGATAGCGGGACTGAGGAGAGATTTGAGTCGGTTCGGGTTATGTCCTCTGGATTTTAGAAGAATGAGGGGGGGAATCTCATTGAAACCTATGAAATTGTAACAGGACTAGACAGGGCAGCTGCAGGAAGGATGCGTCCAATGGCAATGCAGCCCAGAACCAGGGGTCACAGTCTAAGGATATGGGGTAAACCATTTAGGACTGAAGTGAGCAGAAATTCCTTCGCCCAGAGAGTGGTGAGCCAATGGAATTCACTACCACAGGAAGTAGTTGAGGCCAAAACTTGGTGGGCAGGATTCTCACTTGCCCAGCCGCGTGTATCTCGGAGGTGCGCCGTTCACTGGCAGCAGGATTCTTTCCTCCCGCTGCTTGTCAATGGGATTTCCCATTGAAGCCAAGAAACCCATGGGGGAGAACGCACTGGCAGCGGGAACAAGGAATCTGAATGGCCAGAGAATTCCGGTCTGAATGTTTTCAAGAAGGAGTTAGATATGGCTCTTGGGTGAAAGGGATCAAAGGATATGGGGAGAAAGCGGGAACAGGTTATTGAGTTGGATGATCAGCCATGCGGAACAGGCTAGAAAATGCTTCTATTTTCTCTGTTTCTATGTTTCTATATAGATAGAATTCTAGACATTAAAGCTGAATGGCCTCCTTCTGCATTATAGGAATTCTATGGGCGAAATTCTCCGCTCCCGCGAAAGATCGGGAAGGCCGTCGTGAACTCAGCCGAGTCTCACGTCGGCCTCGGAGGCCGCTCCTCTCACCTTATTCACCCCCACCCGGGGGGCTAGGAGCGGTGCTCCGTAACTCTCGGCCGCCGGGCGACACACCGAGAGTGACGCGAAGGCGGCGCCTATGTGACGTCAGCCGCGCGTGCGCAGGTTGGCCGGCTCAAACCAGCGCATGCGCGGTTGCCGTATTCCCCTCCGCCGCCCCGCAAGACGTGGTGGCTTGATCTTGCGGGGCGGCAGAGGGGAAGGAGTGCGTCCCTTTGAGACGCTGGCCCGACGATCGGTGGGCACCGATCGCGGGCCAGTCCCCTCCCGAGCATGGCCGTGGTGCTCACTCCCCTCTCTGCCCCCCACAAGCGTCAAACCAGCATTTGGCGCCATATTCACGACGGCAGCGACCAGGTGTGGTTGCCGCCGTCATGAACCGGTCGCGAACGGCAGGCCGCTCGGCCCATCCGTGCCGGAGAATAGCGGGGGTGCTGGAGAGTTGCCATTTTGCCTCCGTCGGGCGACTCTCTGTGTTTTCCGCGAGTATCCCGACCACGGACATTTGGTCGGTGGGGAGAATAGCGGGAGCGCCTCGGACCGGCGTCGCGGGAAAAACGGCGCGGCCCGCTATTCTCCGAACCGGCGTGGGAGCGGAGAATTCCGCCCTATGTTTCTATAGCGGATCAGCCGGGATCAAACTGAATTGTTGAGCAGGTTTGAGGGGCTGAATGGCCTATTCTTATTTTCTAGGCTCTTAGGTTTCAAAATTCTACACAGACAAGTCTAAAGAAAATGGAAATGGTTGGGGAAGAGAGAAAATTAGTGCCTAACATTAAAGAGGGAAAGATGCAATATTTTGGTCACATCATTAAAGCGGACACTGGACAGAGAGAGTTTTTGCAGGGGAAGACCGATGGAAAATCTAAGAGGAGGAAATTTGGGGGAAGATGGATAATGGAGAGATTGGACGGGATGGAGTCAGTCCACGTAGACGGAACTCAACCTTCTGAGAAGGTGACACCCAACAAATGAATGGTTGAGGTACAGGTTAACCATGGTCTGAGTGAATGATGGTGCAGACTTAAAGGGCTGAATGGCCTCCTCCTCATCCTACATTCTGAAATAGTCAACAAATTCCGGAAGTCTACGGCTAGAGATCTCTATTTGTAAGCTGTGTGATTCCAGCAGAATCAGGGAACCACACAGCTCTGGCTTGATTTACCGTGTAGCGTAGCAGCAAGACGTCCACTTCAGATTCAAAATTCAGAGTCAAATCCCGAGAACACAGACAGGGCTCTGCTAATCCATTCAAGTGTTTGCCTGATGAGTAATGCCCTATCACTGGCACTGATCCTCATTACCATCCAGCTCACACACACTGAAGGATTTAGCTCCACTGTTCGAAACTAACAAAACACAAAATTGGAATTGAGGGTGAAAAGAAATAGTCCTACTGTGTCCCCGAGCCCACTGATTAAACAGAAATCTCTCAAAGGCAATCGTTTCCTATTGAAGGAGACTAAAGACTGCGGAAATTGAAATTGAAAAAGTCATGATTTGTGATCTCTTCAAACACGCTTCTAAATCGATGAGAGATGTCTGATTCTCTTACAGCAATGCTCTCCTTTAGTTTTGAGAAGGGAGGCTTTTTTTTGTGGTCTCCTCCTCTCCCAGGGCTTGGTCTGTTCATGGTTCCCACAGATCCCCATGGATTCCCCAGACGGCACCATGGTTTCCCCAGACTCTCATGAGTTCTTCGCCTGCCACATGATTTAGCCTCGATTCCAATCCTGGTCTCCTGGCTTAACCTCTCTCGGGCATGAACTATTAACATGCCTGCACTGGCCATGTGCCAGATGGTCTGCTGACTAAATGAATAGCTCGATATACTGCAAGGCCACACTCAGTACCTCTTCCCTGTGAATCTTTGTCTCCAGATACACTAATGATTATGGGCACAGTAGCACTGTTGCTTCACAGCACCAGGGTCCCAGGTTCGATTCCTGCTTGGGTCACTATCTGTGCGGTGGCTGCACCTTCTCCCAGTGTCTGCGTGGGTTGCCTCCGGGTGC
Organism: Scyliorhinus canicula; assembly: GCF_902713615.1. Taxonomy (NCBI): domain Eukaryota; kingdom Metazoa; phylum Chordata; class Chondrichthyes; order Carcharhiniformes; family Scyliorhinidae; genus Scyliorhinus; species Scyliorhinus canicula. Next base: position 156,704,447 of record NC_052146.1, read on the forward strand.
TCAGTTATCCTCCCACAAGTCCCAAAAGATGTGCTGTTAGGTGAATTGGATATTCTCAATTCTCTCTCTGCGTACCCAAACAGGCGCCGCAATGCGGCGACTAGGGGCTTTTCACAGTAACTTCATTGCAGTGTTAATGTAAGCCTACTTGTGACAATAATAAAGATTAACTTAGGAAAAAAAATTTGATTGGGAACTGAGGTCAGTGTGTGGGGTGGAGATGCAGTGCACACTGAGTGGACGAGAGCTTTGCTGCCATCATGAATCGTCTACTCTTGGCGTCACTCGAAATCTGCTTTCAGCCAAACCCATGTGGGGCGGGGATGGAACGCTTCTGAGGAGTGGCAACACCTGGAGTGTGCCACTAACTAAGCGTGGTCATGTCCAACCGCTTGCTCATACCGCTGGGATATGAGGGTTTACAAAGGGGCGGCCTTGGTGGACTCCCACATCACCAGAGGCTCTCTGAACATTCACAGGACATGGACACTGAGCAGTTAGCAGTGTGAGCAGCCAGGAGCATATCAGTAACATTCGAAGAACATACTGAGGCAATGGTAGTCTGAGCCAGACCACACTGATCCCTTGGGCAACACCCTGAGTCCACGTGCTTGGCATCAAGTTGTTCCCCGCTATTGCCCCTGGCCCGGCCAGCCACCACCGCATGCCGCCCCACCCCAACCCCAGCATGCCCGACAATATTTGAGAGTTTTAAAGAGTTTTTTATCCTCCCGCTATGGTGCCCAAGCCCCGCTTGTAAATACGTGCAGCCATTTGCGCCCACGTGAAATCTGCCTCAGAAGGGCAGAGCATGATGGAGGGCTGGAGTATGATATATCCAACCCGCCATTCAAATCCTTGCAAGTGACAGTTTTGCATGGACCCACGGGCACAGGGCACAAACTTTGATTACACGGCCAGCGAGGGACTGCAGCATGGCGACAGAATTGGCCCTGGGTGCAAATTGCGTTTTTTCCATTGTGTGCTATTCTCCAGCTGATCACTATCCTCACTGCCGGCATCGCAAAGCGGAGAATTCAGCACTGATTCCGCAGGCCCACACTGTCCTCCACAGGCCCACACTGTCATCCACAGGCCCACACTGTCCTCCACAGGCCCACACTGTCCTCCACAGGCCCACACTGGGATTCTCCACAGGTCCACACTATCCTTCACAGGATCAAACTCTCCTCCACAGGCCCACACTGGGATTCTCCACAGGTCCACACTGTCCTCACAGGCCCACACTATCCTTCACAGGATCAAACTCTCCTCCACAGGCCCACACTGTCCTCACAGGCCCACACTATCCTTCACAGGATCAAACTCTCCTCCACAGGCCCACACTGTCCTCACAGGCCCATATTGTCCTCCACAGGCCCACACTGTCATCCACAGGCCCACACTGTCCTCCACAGGCCCACACTGGGATTCTCCACAGGTCTACGCTGTCCTCACAGGCCCACACTATCATTCACAGGATCAAACTCTCCTCCACAGGCCCACACTGTCCTCACAGGCCCACACTATCCTTCACAGGATCAAACTCTCCTCCACAGGCCCACACAGTCCTCCACAGGACCACAAACGTCCTCCACAGGACCACATGGTCCTCTACAGGCCCACACTGTCCTCCAGAGGCCCACACTGTCATCTCCAGGCCCACACTGTCATCCACAGGCCCACACTGTCCTCCACAGGCCCACACGGTCCTCCAGAGGCCCACACGGTCCTCCACAGGCCCACACTATCATTCACAGGATCAAACTCTCCTCCACAGGCCCACACTGTCCTCATAGGCCCACACTATCCTTCACAGGATCAAACTCTCCTCCACAGGCCCACACAGTCCTCCACAGGACCACAAACGTCCTCCACAGGACCACATGGTCCTCTACAGGCCCACACGGTCCTCCACAGGCCCACACTGTCATCCCCAGGCCCACACTGTCATCCACAGGCCCACACTGTCCTCCACAGGCCCACACGCTCCTCCACAGGCCCACACTGTCCTCCACAGGCCCACACTGTCATCCCCAGGCCCACACTGCCATCCACAGGCCCGCACTGCCATCCACAGGCCCACACCGTCCTCCACAGGCCACACGGTCCTCCACAGGACCTCATGGTCCCCCACAGGCCCCGACTGTCCTCCACAGGCCCACACTGTCCTCCACAGGCCCATACCCTCCTCCACAGGCCCACACTGTCATCCACAGGCCCACACTCTCCTCCACAGGCCCATACCCTCCTCCACAGGCCCACACTGTCCTCCACAGGCCGACACTCTCCTCCACAGGCCCATACCCTCCTCCACAGGCCCACACTGTCCACCACAGGCCCATACCCTCCTCCACAGGCCCACAATGTCCTCCACAGGCCCACACTATCCTCCACAGGCACACACTATCCTCCACAGGCACACGCTCTCCTCCTCAGGCCCATACTCTCTTCACAGGCCCACACTGCCTTCCACAGGCCCACACTCTCCTCCACAGGACCACGCTCTCGTCCACAGGACCACGCTGTCCACCACAGGACCACACTGGGAATCTCCACTGCCTGCCACTGGTAGCGGTGTTCCCGATGAGGTGGAGAATCTTGTGTCATGGGAAAAATGGTCGTTGTGATGATTCGGTCCCCCACTTGCAGTGGCATCGAGGTTCGTGCTCCATGCCAACGGGCGGATACAAATGGGCCATTTTGATCCATTTGCATGATATTAATGGGCTGGATAGCAGATTCTCCACATCACTGTGATGCTCTGGCCCTCTCGGCCAGGATTCACGCAGGCATGGATTGGTGCAAGTATTTTCCAACATGAACCATGGTGGGCCAAGTGGGTAAGTATTGAAGGTAGGTGCCCCCCAAAGTCCTTTTGAGTGCCCTCTGCCCCCCACAATGCAAATAATTTCCACCTATTCACCCCATCAGACCCACCCACCAAAGACCTCACCAGGCTCCCCTATCAGACCACTCCACCATGAGACCCCATCTTATCCCCCACCAGAGACCCACACCAGGGATCCCCATCAGAGACACCCATCGGGGACCCCCACTATCAGCACTCTCACATATTAGAACCCCCCATAAGAGAGACCCCCCGTATCAGAGACCCTCCATGTCATAAAACCAACTAAATCAGAGACCCGCATATCAGAGAAACCCATATCAGAGAAACCCATATCAGAGACCTCCCCCACACCAGAGACCACCCCCATACCAGAGACACCCCACCCATCCCAGAGACCTCCCCCACACCAGAGACCTCCCCCACACCAGAGACCTCCCCCATACCAGAGACCTCCCCCATACCAGAGACCTCCCCCATACCAGAGACACCCCACCCATCCCAGAGACACCCCCCTAACAGAGACAACTGCCCTCCCCCCCACCCCCATCAGGGGCTGGTTTAGCACACTGGGCTAAATCGCTGGCTTTTAAAGCAGACCAAGGAAGGCCAGCAGCACGGTTCGATTCCCGTACCAGCCTCCCCGAACAGGTGCCAGAATGTTGCGACTAGGTGCTTTTCACAGTAACTTCATTTGAAGCCTACTCGTGACAATAAGCAATTTTCATTTCATTCAGTCACCCCTGCCTGGAAATTAAAGAACAGTCCAGGCAGAAATGGTGAAAAATCATTGCTTTTCCTTTACCTGCTGCTTACACGTGCCGCCTCAATCAGATGTCCAGAAAACGGTAGCTGTTATTATCTATTTCCTTCACACTTAAATGCATCTGAAGGAGCTGCTTTGACCTTACCATAATGTTTATAAGCATCTACCTATGATTGGTAGCTCCAGATCACAGCAAAAGCAGTTAAGTGCTTTCTGCTGAGGAAAAGAGGAAATTAATTTAACTCCAAGATATTTATAAACTATCCTCCACAGTCTGTTTCTGATAAGTTTAGGGTATTCAGAATTAGGATGATCTCCTGTCAGTCACTGACCTCTCCCCTGTATCACATATGGAGAAGCAGTAGTCACTGCCAGAGCACCTGGATGGAGGAAAGGAAGTGGACAGTTGGCCCTTTTCCATTATTCAGTACTTATGGTTGGGAGAGTGGGAAGGAATTGACACTGCTGTGCTCCCAAAGGAGCAAGAGGGTCGAGAAAAAAAATGACACAGAAAAAGATTGAGGAGTAGGATTGGGAGCAGACACTGGGTCAAAGGAGTGGCTTGTGTGGGAGCAGAGGTCAAAGGTGAAAGGAGGACAACTAACTACATCCCTGTTGAGGCAGAGGTCCTTTCCTGAAGGCACCCTGAAGTCTGCAAAGTGTATGTTGAGCTTAGCTAAACTTTACTGATCAATAACTGAATGGTTGTAATTTTCCATCTGAGTGAAACTTCCCAAATCTCACCCCCTTTAACCCCCCCCCCCCCACACCACCCCAACCCCTCAGCCCACCCCCACTCCCAGTTCTCTGTTCCACCTTAAACAGCCTGGGCCCCACACATTGGGACAAAATTGAAAATAAAACCCTGCAAAATATCCTCCCCAACCACCTCATCTCTAAGTATTACATCATTTATTAAGGAGAGAGACAAATTCATACAAATTCAGCACCAAATAATTATCCGGCCATGCTCTCCGCTTCTATCTCCAATTCTGAAAACAAATTCCAGTTTCACAACATTCCCTGTACAGAGCATCCTCCTGCTCCCTGAACGAAATCATTTGGGATAGATCTCCCAATGACTGGCGATGCTGCATGCATCACCACGACCATGGAGATGTCTGCACATTTTCAGCCAGGATGTCCAATCCTAATTGGGACAATAAAGCCTCCACACAAGAATCCAATGGTCACCTAGCAAAGAGGCGTACTGGAGAGGACATGGCCTTTTCTTACCATGACAGCGGCGGTAGTCAGGTAAGATTTTAAAGGTCTCAGTGGATTAGTAGGTGAATGAGTGAACGAGTGAGGGAGTGAACAAGCGATGGGATGGGAGCGGGTAGTCGGGTTTGGAGGGTAGGTTGGGTCAGGACTGTGAGTAGTCGGACTGGGGTGGATGGTTGGGTCAGGGGACATATTTGCGGTGGTAGGGTAGTGGGATTGGGGGGGTAGTCGGGTAGGAGATGGATGTGTGGTCGGATAAGGGATAGATAGTCATGTGGGGTGGGCAAGAGCGCTGGTTGCCTGGGGGAATAAGGGGGGAATTGGAGGGTAGTCGGGTTGTATGAATTAGTACTTGGGATTGGGGTTCAGGAAACTGTTGGGTGGGGGGAGGCGGTACTTAGCTTGGGTGCACTCAAGGGGGTAACCAGGCTGGGGCCTGGAGGTTCAGGTTGGAGGAATGGTTGGGAATGTGGGGTGGTTTTTCTGGGCAATTGGATTGGGTTGTGTTGTGAATCTTGAGTTGCAGTGGCTGTGGAGATTAAACAGTGTCATGAACATAAATATAGAAACAGAAGTAGGCCATTTGGCCCCTCGAGCCTGCTCCAGCATTCTATAAGATCATGACTGATGCGTTTGTGTTTTGAATTCCACATTCCCATCTATCCCCTATAATCCTTGATTCCCTCACCTAACAAGAATTTGCCTCAAAGATTTTCAGTGACCCTGCCTCCACCACCTTCTGAGACAGGGGATGGGATTCTCCGACCCCCTGCCGGGTTGGAGAATCGCCAGGAAGGGCGGCATGAATCCCACCCAGCCGCTCCGACATCGGCTGCCGAATTCTCCGGCGCTAGTTTTCGGGTGAGGGCGGGGATCACGCCGTGCCGATCGTGGGCCGTTGGCTGCGGCCCCCCCCGGCAATTCTCTGGGCCCCGATGGGCCTAGCGGCCGTCCATTTCCAGGCACCGAGTGGAGACCTGTCCGGCATCTCGCAGACATCGGTGCACCAGTGCATCCGGGCAGTGTGCCATTGCGGACTGCTACATCCAGTTCCCTGTGCATCAGGCCAGCCACGATGCCGGGGCAGCAGGTTTCGCTGCCGTGGCCAGGATGCCCATGGTCCAGGGGCGATCGATGGGATGCACGTTGCCGTGTGGCCACCTGCGGATAACAGGGCTGGGTCCATGAATAGGAAGGGGACCTCCAGTACCCATCAGATAGGGTTGGCCGCATCATTGTGGTCTGCTGCGTCCTGCACAACATAGCCCAGCTGAGGGGCGATATGCTGCAGGCAGAGATGGGGGAAGGGGAGGAGCAGTAAGACAAGGCGCAGACCTCCCCAGAGGAGGAGGATGGGGACAATGGTCAGGACAGACAATGTGGACATGGACAGGAGGCTGCCCACTGTTACTGGCTGGGCCAGCGGACACCGGGACAGGCTGATAGTCGCCCGGTTCACAGACCACGGGGGGGGGGCGTGGGAATCGCCGAGTATGGGCACAGACTGCACACCACGGCACCACCCTCCCCCCACCCCACTGAGATGGCGAGCTGCCCGCCTGTCCTGCCCGTTGCCCACCAGATGCACCTGGGACGCAAGGGGGAGGGAGTATGAGGTGTCGAGATGTTCCGGGACCTCCCCTACAGGGGGACCCGGAACGGGCCCCAGCACCTCCTCATCCCTCAGGGTGCCCGATGGCCCCTGGGCCTCTACATGGTCGGAGTTCGAACGGATCGAGCACCCGACGCCCCCCCGACACCTGGAGCTGCCAGTCCTGGAGGCCCACCCTGGTATCAACAAGGGCCTGCAAATTTGCAGCCATGGAGCTCAGTGAGTTGGCCAACCCTGTCTGTGTCTGGGCGACGCCGGCCAGCACCTCGGCAATGGCGCCGATGCCCTCAGCGATGGCCTGCAGAGACTGGGCCATGGCGTTGAGCGCCTCAGTGATCTGCTGCTGGCTCTGGCTCATGGCTGCCTGTGAGAGTCATGATGTGGCATGTGTGAGAGGGCAGCTATGTCCTGGGCCACGGACAGCACCTGCATGGAAAGCACCACACCTTGCATTCTGCAACGCTTGTCTGACACCGTTGGAACTATTGCCTCCACCACGGATGCCACCCGTGCGGTGGCAGCCTGGGTGGCATGCATGACCGGCACCGCTCCCTGCTCCTGCACGCGGTGGACTCTTCCACCTATGACTGCAGCTGCTGCAAGCTGGCCGTCACCCGCTTCGGTCGTCCCTTGGTCCATGACTGCATCGGGTCTATAGGTTGGTGTGGTAACTCCAGGAACCTGAGACCCGTCTGGGCGGCAGATGGTTGCCTGCGCCGGGCTGCCCTCCGTCCGACCGGCCCCTTGGCTGCAACTGCCTCCACCTACTGTGCTTGGATGGCTGTGTTGTGCGCAGCAGTTAGTGTTCCATGATGTGTTGGCTAGTGTAGGCTTGAGAGATGAACAGACACTTCCAACACTGATGAAGGTCCAACTCAATTTTATTAACTACTTCTAACTAACTAACACACGATGACTGTGGGTCTAAATGATGCTAACTTGAACTAGAGACCTAAGCCTTGTCCCAACCAGTTGATTCTCTCAGCACATGGTGTGAGTCTGTGCTGGGCTGAATGAGTTCTTGTTACACTCAGAGGCAGCACCCAGAATGAGCGGGAACCGTGGTGCCCTCTGCCTTTATAGTGAGTGTATTCTAACTGGTGATTGGCTGCAGTGTTTGTACATGTTGATTGGTCCCTGTGTGTGTCCATCAGTGTGTGTCTGCACCATGATATACTGGTGTATATTATGACATCCCCCTTTTATAAAAAAAATGTTGATATAGGCATGTGATAATAAATAGTGTGTATCGGCCCCGCATGTCCTTCGAGGACCTCTCGGATAGGGCGTGCAGGAGGAGACTGCGGCTGAGCTGGGAGACCGTCGGCCACATCTGCCACCTGATGGCACACCTGGTACCACGTGGCACCGGGGGTGGACATGCCCTCCCGGTGGTTGTCAAGGTGCCGTTCGCCCTCAACTTCTTTGCAACGGGATCGTTCCAGGCACCAATTGGGGTTCTGTCTGGCATCCCCCAGCCATCGGTGCACAGGTACATCCAGACCATCACCGAAGCGCTGTACGACATCGGTAGCATGGTAGCATGGGCAGCACGGTAGCATGGTGGTTAGCATAAATGCTTCACAGCTCCAGGGTCCCAGGTTCGATTCCCGGCTGGGTCACTGTCTGTGCGGAGTCTGCACGTCCTCCCCGTGTGTGCGTGGGTTTCCTCCGGGTGCTCCGTTTTCCTCCCACAGTCCAAAGATGTGCGGGTTAGGTGGATTGGCCATGCTAAATTGCCCGTAGTGTCCTAAAAAAAAGTAAGGTTAAGGGGGGGGTTGTTGGGTTACGGGTATAGGGTGGATACGTGGGTTTGAGTAGGGTGATCATTGCTCGGCACAACATCGAGGGCCGAAGGGCCTGTTCTGTGCTGTACTGTTCTATGTTCTATGTTCTATCGCGGACCGGTACATACAGTTCCCTGTTGACTGCGCCCACCAGGATGCCCGCACAGTGGGTTTTGCCACTGTTGCCCAGATACCCATGGTGTAGGGGGCGATCAATGGAGTGCACATCATCATGCTGCCCACGTCGGACGAAAGGGTCATGTGCCTGAACAGGAGGGGTACATATTCAATGAACGTGCAGGTTGTCTGTGACCACAGGATGACGATCCTGCACGTCTGCGCCAGGTACCCTGGCGGTGTGCATGACTCCTTTATACTGTCCCAATCGCTCCTCCCTGCCATGTCTGAGGGACACCCCACTCCGCCTGCGGGGCTGTTTCTGGGCGACAGGGGTTATCCTTTGCGGTCGTGGCTGATGATGCGCATCCGGATGCCACAGACCGACGCGGAGCGCCGCTACAATGATGCCCATGCAGCAACCAGGAGTGTGGTCGAGAGGTGCTTTGGGCTGTCGAAGATGCGCTTCAGTTGCCTGGACCGCTCTGGCGGGGCCCTCCAGTATCCGTCGGAAAGGATCGGCCGCATTGTCGTGGTCTGCTGCGTCCTGCACAACGTAGTCCAGCAGATGGACGATGTGCTGGAGGAGGAGGATGGTCAGGATAGACTTACAAACCTAGTAACTGTAATTATTGAACTGTCATGGACCAAATATTTTAGGTATTTTTTATAAGAATTATTGGTTAATTCACTTATGTTGTGACTCCAAGGCACGTAGGGCTGGAATTGACCATACACTTGCCGAGAATGACGAACACTTGTCACACCATTCAGAAGGCAGTTGAGAGTATATGGGTCCAGAGTCACATTTAGGCCAGACTAGGTAAGGAGGGCAGATTTCCCGAAATACATGAGTAAAGCCCTCCCTCCTACACAATCTGTCCGGCCACGCATTCATGTGCTTTATCCTCCTACTTCTACACTCATTATTAGCACTGAGAGTGATCCAGAGGCAACTACTATTGAAGTCCTGTTTGCTCATTTCTAATCTAGCTTCCGAAATTCTGACTGCAGGGTCATATCCGCCTTTCTGCTTATTTTCATAGACTAGGGGGCTGAATGGCCTTTTTCAGTCTTTCTCCTTCACATATTTCCAAGTAACAGTCTAAGAGAGACAGAGGGTAGCTATATAGGTCAGGATGCTCTAGGCGAGCCTCCCCAGCAACCGGAGAATCCCGATGTAGGTCAATGGACTACTCCATTGTCCGCGTCTCACTGTCGCGCTCCTGCGGCAGGCGGGATGGAAGAATTCCATCCATAATCTCCAAACATTGAATAGTGGAGGCACAAACAAAGTACAGCACACACACAAACTGGCACACACATGCACAGCTCACTTATTGTGCGTGCCCGGCTTACAGTCTCACAGTGTCTCCCAGTTGGGAAGGCCTGATTGTGGCCTTTGTGAGGTATTACCGTCCCTCTGCCTTCCTAACAGGGGACAGCTGTCAGTGGCTTCGAGAAATCAATTGTAAATCTTTGGTAGAGAAACACAAAGCAAAAAAAGACATCCCCCCCCCCCCCCCCCCCAAGAACACACCGCTCCCTCCCCCCGCTCCCCCCACCCAACTCCAAGAGAATCTCTCAACTCACTCTCTGCAACAGATTAATAGGCCAAAACGTCAATGACATCATCTTTTTTGAGTGGTCCTTTGACATATTTATGGGAGAAAGCACACAGGATATTACTTTAGCACAATTTAAGAATAGTGATGCAAATTAAAATATTAGAAAGCTGGCAATGAAATTGAGACCAGGACAACACTGCAGAGCACCAGCTTTAAAGCAGAAATCTATATTTAGAAAGACACGTTTACAGCTTTGATAGCTGAACCAGGCAGTAAGAAGCTCTTGCTATTAGGAAATATGTTAAATGGACAGTTAGTTCTGCCTATTGAAGGGGAGCCACTGTTTTCAGCCTTCATTCTTCTGCTGGGAGGTGAGCTGGTTATAGATCAGAAGACTCAGAGAATCCCGACAGTTCAATAGGGAGTCATTTGGCTCATCGGGTCTGCACTGGCCCTTGCTCGAATAGAGCACTGTGCTTCGGCCCAATCCCCAACTCCTAGCCCCGTAACCCCTCCTAAACATTGGGCAATTTAGCATGGCCAATTCACCTAACCTCCACATCTTTGGACTGTGGGGGGGAACAGTAGAACCCGGAGGAAACCCACGCAGACAGGGCGAGAAAGTGCAAACTCCACACAGTCATCCGAAGCCAGTAACGAAGCTGGACCCTGGCTCTCTGAGGCAACAGTGCTAACCACCATGCCACTGTGCTGGACCAGTTATTTGGGAAGGGGAGATAGGAAGACAGCGCATCAGGACCCAGACCAATTGGTGTTACTCCAGTTACAGGCAGAGGCGTAATACTCACTCTGACTTAGATAAATCACTCACTGACTGAGATAAATCACTCACTCTGACTGAGATAAATCACTCACTCTGACTGAGATAAATCACTCACTAACTGAGATAAATCACTGACTGACTGAGATAAATCACTCACTAACTGAGATAAATCACTCACTGACTGAGATAAATCATTCACTCTGACTGAGATAAATCACTCACTCTGACTGAGATAAATAATTCACTGACTGAGATAAATCACTCACTGACTGAGCTAAATCACTCACTGACTGAGATAAATCACTCACTCTGATTGAGATAAATCATTCACTGACTGAGATAAATCACTCACTCTGAATGAGATAAATCACTCACTCTGACTGAGATAAATCACTCACTCTGACTGAGATAAATCACTCACTAACTGAGATAAATCACTGACTGACTGAGATAAATCACTCACTAACTGAGATAAATCACTCACTGACTGAGATAAATCATTCACTCTGACTGAGATAAATCACTCACTCTGACTGAGATAAATAATTCACTGACTGAGATAAATCACTCACTGACTGAGCTAAATCACTCACTGACTGAGATAAATCACTCACTCTGATTGAGATAAATCATTCACTGACTGAGATAAATCACTCACTCTGAATGAGATAAATCACTCACTCTGACTGAGATAAATCATTCACTGTCTGAGATAAATCACTCACTAACTGAGATAAATCACTGACTGATTGAGATAAATCACTCACTGACTGAGATAAATCACTCACTCTGAATGGGATAAATCACTCACTCTGACTGAGATAAATCATTCACTCTGTCTGAGATAAATCATTCACTGACTGAGATAAATCACTCACTGACTGAGATAAATCACTCACTCTGACTGAGATAAATCACTCACTCTGACTGAGATAAATCACTCACTGACTGAGATAAATCACTCACTGACTGAGATAAATCACTCACTCTGACTGAGATAAATCACTCACTCTGACTGAGATAAATCACTCACTGACTGAGATAAATCACTCACTGACTGAGATAAATCACTCACTCTGACTGAGATAAATCTCTCACTGACTGAGATAAATCACTCACTGACTGAGATAAATCACTCACTGACTGAGATAAATCACTCACTGACTGAGATAAATCACTCACTAACTGAGATAAATCACTGACTGATTGAGATAAATCACTCACTGACTGAGATAAATCACTCACTGACTGAGATAAATCACTCACTCTGACTGAGATAAATCACTGACTGACTGAGATAAATCACTCGCTGACTGAGATAAATCACTCACTGACTGAGATAAATCACTCACTGACTGAGCTAAATCACTCACTGACTGAGATAAATCACTCACTCTGATTGAGATAAATCATTCACTGACTGAGATAAATCACTCACTCTGAATGAGATAAATCACTCACTCTGACTGAGATAAATCACTCACTCTGACTGAGATAAATCACTCACTAACTGAGATAAATCACTGACTGACTGAGATAAATCACTCACTAACTGAGATAAATCACTCACTGACTGAGATAAATCATTCACTCTGACTGAGATAAATCACTCACTCTGACTGAGATAAATAATTCACTGACTGAGATAAATCACTCACTGACTGAGCTAAATCACTCACTGACTGAGATAAATCACTCACTCTGATTGAGATAAATCATTCACTGACTGAGATAAATCACTCACTCTGAATGAGATAAATCACTCACTCTGACTGAGATAAATCATTCACTGTCTGAGATAAATCACTCACTAACTGAGATAAATCACTGACTGATTGAGATAAATCACTCACTGACTGAGATAAATCACTCACTCTGAATGGGATAAATCACTCACTCTGACTGAGATAAATCATTCACTCTGTCTGAGATAAATCATTCACTGACTGAGATAAATCACTCACTGACTGAGATAAATCACTCACTCTGACTGAGATAAATCTCTCACTGACTGAGATAAATCACTCACTGACTGAGATAAATCACTCACTGACTGAGATAAATCACTCACTCTGACTGAGATAAATCACTCACTCTGACTGAGATAAATCACTCACTGACTGAGATAAATCACTCACTGACTGAGATAAATCACTCACTCTGACTGAGATAAATCTCTCACTGACTGAGATAAATCACTCACTGACTGAGATAAATCACTCACTGACTGAGATAAATCACTCACTGACTGAGATAAATCACTCACTAACTGAGATAAATCACTGACTGATTGAGATAAATCACTCACTGACTGAGATAAATCACTCACTGACTGAGATAAATCACTCACTCTGACTGAGATAAATCACTGACTGACTGAGATAAATCACTCGCTGACTGAGATAAATCACTCACTGACTGAGATAAATCACTCACTTACTGAGATAAATGACTCATTTCGACTGATTATGCAAGAGTTGGTATATAATTACATGTCTTTTCTTTCCTCTTCATTCCAGCCTTGTGAAGTTTCATATTGATCGGGCAAGGCTGAAATATTCGTAGCTCAGCAAGACTTTTATAAGCTTAATCTGATTAGTCATCTTTTGCCAGCATTGGAATCCATCAGCGGATCAGTCAAGAACACTGGCATTGACTGATGAATTTGGTCATCCAACCATCCAGGTGATTGAGATCCTGGGGGTTGTGGTTTCGCTGGCTGTTGTGTCACAGACACAGTTGTGTCTGTGTTGAAGTTTGGGTTGGGCCAGTGAGAAGGAGCAGACCTGCCATTATACAGCAACGTTCGCAAGCTCAGGACATGCCCTATTCGAGCTGCCATCTCTCAGATATGAGATATTAAATTATGGCCCATTTTTCCTTCCAGGTGCAATTGAAAGATGCCATGGCATTATTTCACCAATGAGCAGGGGGATTCTCGCCCGAGTACAAGCCAATCTCGATCCTGCAACACGCATCACTGAAGCAGTTCACCTGGTGAGTTAAGTAATGTCTGCTTCTGAGGGCTCGCTGTTTGCAAACTGGCTTTTGTGATTCCTATATTACAACAGTGGCTGCATTTCCAAAACACATCATTGGTTCCCAATGTCATGAATTGTACGGTAAACGAGCAAGACTTTCTTTGTTAATAAAAGAAGAATCTTATGAACTTGAAATATAATAATAATAAATATTGCCTCTCCACGGATGCAGTCAGACCTGCTGGGTTTTCCCAGCATTTTCTAATTTTATTTCTGATTTCTTTCTTTACTGCCCATTGAGTAACCGGGCTGCCAAAAGACTCTGATAAGCTTTTTGCAAGTTGGGTCAATTTCCATTCATTGCTCCACAAAACATAGATTTATTGATCTACAAAAAGAAAATACCACCTGCCATTCACTCCAATCACAGAAACACTATTAAAACTACAGCTTTTCGATTGGCTGCTCTTGTTCAGGGAACTGTGCAGGGGACAACTTACACAGAGAGGAGATGAAATGAAAATAGAGTATTCTCAAATATTATTAAAGAGCTCAACTCTCGACTAATCTCAGGTCTTTAAGCCTTTCTATCCATTTTTATAGATTTAAATATGGTTCATCCTCTTAATGTTAATGAAACCCAACAAAAAAGTGGGACAAGGATCGAAAATCTTAAAGTTATTAATTATTTACATTCAATTGCTTTCTTTCAAGAAGAATCCATTAGATTATACTATTTCTGCAGGAACCGTAGGCTCCTTTGAATACCATTTCTTGTTGTACTTTTGGGGTGTGTACAATGTGATTAATGTAGGAATTACATTTTATATTCTGTGGCAGCAATATTATTAAAAACCTCGGTTTAAAATACATACAGGCCGGCAGTATATCAGCTAAAGCTGTAATTAAAGAATCGTAAAAGGTGAGATAATGATTGATTCAGGTAAAGATAAAATCGCCATAGCCCCAGATGACCAATGGCTGCTTTCCCCTTTGAGGGGGAGAACTGACTGGTGGTGATTTAACCTGAGGATCACCACACCTCAGGTGAGGGGCAAGGTTGAGAAGGATGACCTACATGAATGACCCTGTGATTCAAACTACTTACTTAGTTACATGCACAGGGCTAATGGAATTATGTTTTGATTTTTGGAAATTCCCTGGAGTGTAGATAATTTACGAGGGAGTGGTGTTTAGTCCTACCTGAACAGATCATGGAATTTAGTGGGATCCAGATGATATACGGATGGGAGGAGCCAGGTCTGTCTAAAGTTTTGAGATTTGACATGGGATTGAGTATGACAAGACAGAAGTGTACTCAATCTGCTCTTGAAAGGAACTCTCTCCAAAGGTCTGCACAGCTAAGCAAGTATCCTGTTTTGTTAGCTTTATTTATAAGTGGCATTTGAACAGCATTGGGTTGCTTAATTGGAATTAGAGGCAGTTATTGATAGTAAGTTCAAGTTTTTCCTTTTGTTTAAGAACTGTTCAATTGATCATTGTATAGCTATTTCTTTGATGTTAATGTGGTTAATTCTGTGTATGAATTAAAGTTTGTTTTAATATAAAAGATACCTACTGGTCAGAGTCATCAATCCTGGGGTGAAGCTTCCTTTCCCCATAGTTTTACAAATTAAAAAAAATTGTTTGGGGCTCCCGTCCGGTATTGAAAAGTTGGGGTCTGGTCCGGCATCCTAACAACAATGATTTCCAGTTTTCATGCGAGTTACTCTATTTCTGGGCGAATCGTCGGTCACGCCCATCAGTGGACCCAATGTCCTCTGCCATCCAAATGCAACATTTAGTCAGCCAAGGCTCAGTTGGTGGCACTCTTATCTCTGAGTCAGAAGCTGCTGGGTTCATGCAGGTTTCCAGATAACTGAGTGTGAAATATTTGGCTGACAAATTCCAATGCAGTACTGAGGGAGTGCTGCGCTGTTGGAGGTGTTGTCTTTTGTAAGAGAAGTTAAATCAAAGCCCCATCTTCACCCTCAGGTGGACATAAAAGAAGCAGTGATGCTGTTTCAAAGGAACACTTGGAATTCTTCCCATGTTTAGCCCTCTGTCACCATCACTAAGAACAACAAATCATCTGGCCATTATAGAAACTACAGAATCTCTACAGTGCAGAAGGAGGCCATTCAGCCCATTGAGTCTGCAACATCCCTGCGAAAGAGCACCCTACCTAGACCCACTCCCCCATCCTATCCCCATAACCCCCAAATTGAACATGGCCAATCCACCTAACCAACACATCTTTGGGCATTAAGGGGCATCTGGACATTATAGAATCCATACAGTGTAGAAGAAGGCGATTCAGCCCATCGACTCTGCATCGAAAGAGTACTCTACATGCCCCCTGCCCTATCCCCGTAACCCCGTACGTTGATCATGGCTAATCCACCTAACCTGCACATATTTGGACTGTGGGAGGAAACCTGGAGGAAACCCACTCAGACACAGGGAAAACGTGCAAACTCCAGACCCAAGGAAGGAATTGAACCCAGGTCCCTGGTACTATGAGGCAGCAATGCTAACCACTGTGCCACCATGCAGCCCCATTACTGCCGTGGGATAAAGCACTTTGCAATGCCCTGATACTATGAAAGGCCCAACATAAATGTGTGATGCTGACATGTCCCTCACTGGGAAGAGGTCATGTCTTTTGGTCTTTGCTGACCAATCCGAGTGACCGGCAGCTCCATCACCTCTAACAGTACCAGGACAGTATCGGTCATCTCACGCAGGACTACTGGAGAAGAAAAAAAACCCAAGGCCTCTGATTCCTGAAGCAGGTAAATTGGGAGAGTTTGGATAGGTTAGGGAGAGGTACAGTATTTGAGGGGGGGGGGGGGGAGGGGGGGGGGGTGTGGAAAGTGGGTTTATGGGAGAGATTTGGGAAGAAGTGGGGTTGGGGCTTTGGTTTTCAACCTAAGAGGGTTGCCTCACTATCAGCAAAGGGTAGCCCCTGGCTGCCCACATTAAATGTTCTATGGCTTGGGAAACATATCATATTATTCTTATTGATAACAAGCCTAATTGACCCTGAATTGTTCATTAAAATATGGCAGATAGGATATCGATTTCGGCACACACCCACCCAATAGCATTATGGGGGGGATGAGCTCAGGGATGGGTAAAGGGTGGTGGGATGGGCGCCCGCCCCATTTCATATGCCTCCGTTTGGGAATCACACCCACTGGGAGCTGGGAAACTTCAGTCTTTCTCTAACTGTCCCGTAGTTGCCTGAACAGCTCTGTGTGTCACAGATTCTGAACCTATGTCTGAAGTATCAGACTCCAAGCCATGAATCCTCTCCCCTTTGTACGTGTTTAATTAGTATTTTATGAAACAGGGGATAACTTCAGTCAAATGACTGGTTAATTTATGTAGCATTGGTGAATGGACAATGTGTGATTTTCACATTGAGAACAGTTCACTTCTCTCGTTCCACAGTTACGGAAAGGTAGAATGGTGCCACTCGCGAACTAACTGAACATTATCTGAAACAATATTGATCCAGACTTTGAAAGCTTAGAGAGGGTTAAATTGGGTAGCATCCAAAAGCAGGTTATGGTGTGCGATTAACCCGTTCACTGTAGCGTGGGCAGCATGCCAACTTGCGGTTGTTTGCTCATAATTAAAAAACATTTTTTAAAAATTTCCAATTAAGGGGCAATTTAGCGTGGCCAATCCACCTATCCTGCACATCTTTGGGTTGTAGGGGGTGGAGACCCACGCAGACAAGGGGAGAATGTGCAAATTCCACACGGACAGTGACCCAGGTCCTTGGCGCCGTGAGGCAGCAGTGCTAACCATTGCGCAACCATGCCGCCTCGGTTGCTTGCTTATTGTAATGATTTCTCCATGCAGCCTGCACTGTCTGCCCTACCCATTGGTTACATGCAGCAGCAGGAGGCCCAATACCATTAACTTGCATTACTTAAATCTAGCCTATACCTCTTAAAGGGAAGGTATTTTGTGATTGGTTAAGGTGCTTGGGAGTTGTCCTCAGAAAGAGGGAAGAATGATTGGACATGGAAGGGTGTGACGAACCTGGGCCGGGATTCTCCCATACCCGGCGCGCCGGCGGAAGTCCGTGCATGCGCTGGAGCGTCAGCGGCTGCAGACGTCATACCGGCGCATGCGCGGGGGAGGGGATCTCTTCCGCCACCGCCATGGTCTCTACCATGGCAGAGAAAAAGAGTGCCCCCAGGCCCGCCTGCCGATCGGCGGGCCCCGATCGCAGGCCAGGCCACCGTGGGGGCACCCCCCGGGGCCAGATCTCCCCGTGCCCTCCCCAGGACCCCGGCGCCCACCTGCGCTGCCACTCCCGCTGGCACCAGACGTGCTTTGATTCCCACTGGCGGGAAAGGACTGTCAGCGGCGGGACTTCGGCCCATCGCGGGCCGGAGAATCGCCACGGGGGGCCCGCCGACTGGCACGGCGTGATTCCCGCCCCCGCCGATTCCCGGGTAGCAGAGAATTCGGGCCACAGCGGGGGCGGGATTGACGCCGGCCCCGGGCGATTCTCCGACCCTGCGGGGGGTCGGAGAATTCCGCCCCTGGTTTCCTGATGCTGTATCAGGCGTCTTGGTTGCAGAATTGCAAAGGACAATAGATGTCCTGTATCCACATGAAGCACGAGACCCACACAATGAGAACCCCTCACAATGAAACTGCAGGTTATCCATTCACCTGTGTTGTATAAATAAATCTGAACTAAGTTGAAATGATCCTTTGTCTCATAAAATGCTACTTTAATTAATCATGCATATAGACAGGAGATTCGTCGCTTGAATATGATATTTCAGAGAAGGCCTACTATCCATGGATCATACATCACAGGACTGTTCAGCAAGCTGAGAAAAAAAGATAGATCAACATTTATATTGCACCTTTCCTGGCATCAGATCGCCATGAAAGTCAATGCCAGGAGTTTAGTCACCAAGACCAGGGTTTTCATAGAATCCCTGCAGTGCAGAAGGAGGGCATTCAGACCACTGAGTCTGCACTAACCCTCCGAAAGAGCACTCAATCCCCATAACCCTGCACATTGATCATGACCAATCCACCTAACCTGCATATCTTTTGACTGTGGGAGGAAACCAGATCACCCGGAGGAAAGCCACACAGGCACAGGTGCTGTGAGACAGCAGTGCTAACCACTGTGCCAATCTTTAGTGAAATGTAATGAAAATCGCTTATTGTCACGAGTAGGCTTCAATGAAGTTACTGTGAAAAGCCCCTAGTCGCCATATTCCTGCACCTGTTCAGGGAGGCTGGTACGGGAATTGAACCCGCACTGCTGGTCTGCTTTAAAAGCCAGCTATTTAACCCACTGTGCTAAACCAGCCCCCTCTTGTACCACTGGTACAAGAGGTTTAATAACCTCACTCAAGTGGTTAAGGTCTCCACTTGTCTGGATGAGTGCAGCTCCAACAACACTCAAGGAACTTAACAGCATCCAGGACAAAACAGCCCGCTTTATTGGCACCCATTCCACAAGCATTCACTCCCTCTAACACCGATAAACGGTAGCAACAGTGTGTATCATCTACCAAATGCACTGCAGGGACTCACCAAGACTCCTTAGGCAGCACCTTCCAAACCCACGACTGCTACCACCTAGAAGGACAAGGGCAGCAGATACATGGGAACCCCACTGCCTGGAGGTTCCCCTCCAAGTCACTCACCAGCCTGACTTGGAAATATATCTCCGATCCTTCACTGTTGCTGGGTCAAAATCCTGGAACTCCCTCCCTAACAGCACTGTGGGTGTACCTACACCACATAGACAGCAGGGGTTCAAGAAGGCAACTCACCACCACCTACTCAAGGCACAAAATGCTGGCCTAGCCAATGAAGCTGACATCCTGTCAAAAATGAATTTTAAAAACTTTACCTACTTATCCTTGTGTCATCAGCAAATTTGTCAACTAAATCCCTTCAATCCCTCTATCTAAGTCATTTGTATAAATTATCAACAGTTGAGGGCCCAGCACTGATCCCTGTGGCACACCACTCGTTGCATCTTGCCAACCAGAAAAAGACCCATTTATACCTACTCTATGCATCCTGTTTGCCAGCCAATCTTCTATACATGCCAGTATGTTACCCCCTATAACATTAGCTTTTATTTTCCACAATAACCTTTGATGTGGCACTTTATTAAATGCCTTCTCTAAATATTACTGTACATCCACTGTGTCCACTTTATCCACAGCACATGTTACTTCCTGAAAGAACTCCACTAAGTTGGTCAAACATGATTTCCATTTCACAAAACCATGTTGACTCTGCCCGATTGCCTTGCATTTTTTCAAGTGCTGTGCTATAACCTCTTTACTAATGGCTTTGAATGTTTTTCCCTCCGACGGATATTAGACTAACTGGCCCGTTGTTTACTGCTCTCTGTTTCCCTCCCTTTTTGGATAATGGATATTTCCTATCTTCTAATCTAATTGGACCTCCCCAAATGTAGGGAGTTTTGGAATATTTACAACCAATGCATCAACTATCTTCTCACAAGGCACTTGCTTACTCTAGGATGAAGTCCATCAGGACCTGGGCTCTTGTCCGCCCGCAGCTCCAACAATTTACTCAGTACCATTTCTCTGGTGACTGTAATTTTCCTGAGTTCCTCCCTCCCTTCCATTTCCTGGTTTACAGCTGCTTCTGGGATATTACTTTTATCCTTGAAAGTGAATATTGATGCAAAATATCAGTTCAATTCAGCTACCATCTCCTTGTTTTCCATTATCAATTCTCCAGACTCTCTTTCCATAGGGCCGATGTTCACTTTGTTAACTCTTTTCATAGAATTTACAGTGCAGAAGGAGGTCATTCGGCCCATCGAGTCTGCACCGGCTCTTTTTTTGAAAGAGCACCCTACCCAAGCCCACACCTCTACCTATCCCCATAACCCAGTAACCCCACCCAACACTAAGGGCAATTTTGGACACTAAGGGCAATTTAGCATGGCTAATCCACCAAACCTGCAAATCTTTGGACTGTGGGAGGAAACAGGAGCACCCGGAGGAAACCCACGCACACACGGGGAGAACGTGCAGACTCCGCACAGACAGTGACCCAGGCCGGGAATCGAACCTGGGACCCTGGAGCTGTGAAGCAATTGTGCTGACCACCATGCTACTGTGCTGCCCTTTTTGAAATACTTATGAAAACTCTTGCTCCCTGGCTTTACATTTCTGGCTAACTTTCCCTCCTTATTTCAGATATCCTTGTTGTCTTTATATTCTGTCCAATCGTCTGACCTGCCACCTGTCTTTGCACAATAATAAGCTTTTTTTCAAAGTGTGATACAATCTTTAACCTTTCTCGTTAACTAGAAATGGTGGGTCCTAGGGGTGCCTTCACCATGAGATCATTAATGATTCCCATCTCATTGCCCAATACTAGTTTAGCCTACCCTCTGGCTGGCTCCAGAACTTGCTGTTCCAAGAAACCATCATGAAAATATTCAATTAACTCCTCATCTAGGTGACCTTTGCCCACCTGACTTTTCTAGTCTCTATGTAAATTAAAATTTCCCTTGATTATCACCATACCTTTCTTTCTTTTTAAATATAAAAATAAATAAATTTAGAGTCCCCAATTCATTTTTTTCCAATAAATGGGCAATTTTTAGTGTGGCCAATCCACCTACCCTGCACATCTTTTGGGTTGTGGGGGTGAAACCCATGCAGAGAAGGGGAGAATGTGCAAACTCCACATGGACAGTGACCCAGGGCCTGGCTTTTGAACCCGGGACCTCAGCGCCGTGAGGCAGCAGTGCAAACCACTGCACCAACCTGCTGCCCATCACCATACCTTTCTGACAAGCTACAATTATTTTTCCCTTTGTGCTCCACCGTACCATATGGTTACCCAAGCTATTTCCACATCCTGATTTCCTGAATTCAGGACATCCCTCTCTATTATGCCAATACTATCATTAACTAACAGTGTCATCCCTCCACCTTTCCCTTGCTTCCAGTGGTCCCTAAATGCCCTGTACCCTCAATATTCAGGTCCCAATCCATATCCTTCTGTGGCTATTGTCAAGATATGCAAACATGCAGCTAATGAACACATAGAATAGGAGACGACCAATGAGCAGTCAGGACACTCGGGGTGGTGTCTCACTATAAAAGGGATGAGGCGCTCACACCCCGCCTCTTTCCACAAACCAACATCTACAGAGTGAGACAGGGTGTATCCTCAGCATCACACCCCAGCACATGGCTCAGAGCAAGGTTGGTTCAGTTAGACTGAGTTACTACATTTAGATCAGCAGAGAGTCAAACTCATTCAGAACTGTGTTAAAGGTTCAATAAAACATATTGAACTCACTTCAAAGTCTGGAGCATCTTTTACTCAAAACTGCATCAATGGTGCGTCTGGTACATGGAAGATAGCTCTTTTGCTCACCACAGCGGATGATCACGCCTTGGAAATATTCAACCCCTTTCACTTCGCCGAAGACCAGGACAAGACAAAGTTTCAGACCATCCTGGACAAGTTTGACAGCCACTGTGCGGTGGACACCAACAAAATCTTCGAGCGTGAGATATTCAAGCACTGATTGCAAGGTAAAGACAAATCCTTCAACTCATATTTAACTAACCTTAGACTGCTAGCGCAATCCTGCAACTTTGGTGATATCACTGATTCCATGATCAGAGACCAAATCATTTTTGGAGTTCACTCTGATCCTCTGAGAGAGCAGTTACTGAAGGTCAAGCATATGACCCTGCCAGTCACGATTGAAACAGTGCATGAGCACGCTAAAAATTACTATTCCCAGTACAAAACGGCAGAAAATTATAGACTAGCCTCCCTCGAGGCGGAGAATGTGCAGGCCATCTCTCGGATGCAGCACTTCAACATTGACAAAAGTGGCCATTTTGTACGCTCTTTCCCGGGCCCGACGCATGCGCGATGAGAACGGGATAACGAAGCGGCCAAAACACGCACTGCGCAGGTGCAGATGTCTGAGAACCGCACTGCGCTTGTGCAACGATGCATGGAGCGTCAGGACGCCGACATCATGACGTGCTCGAACTGTGGCACCGCCCATTTAAAGAAACACTGCCCTGCAAGAGGCAGACGCTGTTTAAACTGCGGGAAGCCAGGGCACCATGCAGCCTAGTGCAGATCTGCACCACCAGTCAGGAGCCAGTGCTTCCAATTCCGACTACGGCGCATCCGGAGTGTGCAACAATGCCTACAGGATTCTGATCCCAGCAGTGCAATGGATCCAGATGATGAATGCCTGGACAACGCCTACCATGTGGACATTATTACAACGTGTGAATATGCCACACCAGACACATCGCAAGTCCAATCAAACCTAGCTGTGGATTCCGAGGACGCATGGCGAGCAGTGATGAAGGTCAACCACTGCCCCATCCAATTCAAGCTGGACACAGGTGCCTCTGCCAACATCCTCTCACAGGCAGACTTCAGACGCATTAAGAAGCCCCCCACGGTCCTTCCAGCTGCCTGCAAGCTCCTGGATTACAATGGGAATGCCATCATGGCACTGGGATCCTGCCATCTGCAAGTATCCAACCGACGCACACAAGAACGGTTACACTAGATGCGCACGCCTGCAAGCAGCTGAACCTCATTCAAAGGGTTTACACCACAACATCCTCCCAGGTGGATCTTCAGGCCGGCATCGACGACATCCTCGCCCAGTATCCAGACGTGTTCAACGGGATGGGCATGCTGCCGTATCAATACAAGATTCTGCTACGACCTGATGCCAAGCCAATGGTCCACGCACCATGACGAGTCCCTGCTCCATTGAGAGAGCGCTTGAAGGCACAGCTCAAGGACCTTCAGCAAAAAGGCATCATATCCAAGGTCACTGAACCGACTGACTGGGCAGCTCGATGGTGTGCGTAAAGAAGCCTTCGGGGGACCTGCACATCTGTATTGACCCCAAGGATCTCAATAAGAATATCATGCGGCAACCCTACATCATCCCGAAGTGCAAGGAACTCATGCGTGAGATGGCACATGCGCGCTTCTTCAGCAAATTGGATGCATCACAGGGATCTTGGCAAATCCAGCTGGAAGAGTCCAGCAGAAGGCTCTGCACCTTCAACACGCCTTTTGGCAGATACTGCTACAACCGAATGCCATTTGGCATCATCTCGGCATTGGAGATATTCCATCGCATCATGGAGCAGACGATGGAAGGCATTGAAGGGGTTCGTGTGTACGTGGACGACATCATGATATGGTCCACGACCCCTGAAGAACATGTGTCCCGTCTCCAGAAGGTATTCTGCCGTGTACATGCCAACGGCCTAAAGTTAAACAGGTCCAAATGTTTTGGCACATCGACGCTCAAGTTCCTGGGCAACCAGATCTCACAGCATGGTGTGTGCCCAGACACAGACAAAATCAAGGCCATCAAGGCGATGAAGGTCCCTGAGGACAAAAAGGTGGTGCTGCGCTTCTTGGGCATGTTCAATTTTCTGGGCAAGTTCATTCCAAACATGGCCACACACACCACGGCCCTACGCAACCTGGTGGAAAAGTCCACTGCCTTTGAGTGGAAGGTGGCACACCAGACAGAGTGGCTGGAGCTGAAAGCCAAGCTCAGCACTGCACCAGTCCTGGCATTCTTCGACGTGAACTGGGAGACAAAGATATCCACAGACGTGAGTCAGGATGGCATCGGTGCGGTGTTGCTTCAACGAGATGACACATCATCCTGGGCACAAGTAGCCTACGCATCAAGGGCGATGCCGCCCACTGAAACCAGATATGCACAGATTGAGAAGGAGTGCTTGGGTCTTCTCGCCGGCATCCACAAATATCATGATTATGTCTACGGCCTGCCAACATTCACTGTTGAGACGGATCATAGGCCTCTGGTCCACATCATCCACAAAGACCTGAACGACATGACGCTTCGGTTGCAGAGAATCCTGCTTAAACTTAGGAGGTATGATTTCAACTTGGTGTACACACCTGGCAAGGAGCTCATCAGCGGTGATGCATTGTCCCACTCTGTCACCTCGCCCAGTGAACCGCTAGAGATCATCCAGAACATCGAGTCGCAGTTGCAGCCATGTGTTCGCACTTTCCCGGCGACGGATGAGAAGGTAGTTCTCATGCGTGATGAGACAGCCAAAGACCCCCTCTTGGAGCGGGTCATCCACAACCTCACCAATGGCTGGCAGAAAGGGCAGTGCCCACAATTTTACAATGTGAAGGATGACCTGAATGTGATTGATGGTATCCTCCTCAAGCTGGACAGGATTGTCATTCTGCTCAGTCTCCATAGCTTGATGCTGCGCCAGATTCATGAGGGACACCTGGGCGCCAAGAAGTGCAGACGCAGAGCCCGGCAAGACATCTACTGGCTCGGTATTAGCCAGGACATCACAAACATGGTCCTGAACTGTGCTGTCTGTCAGCGGTTCCAGCCAGCGCACAGCAAGGAGACGCTCCAACAGCATGTCATAGTGACCTCTCCGTGGTCCAAGGTTGGCACCAGCCTCTTTCATGCAAATGGTCGCGACTACGTATTGATCATCGACTATTTCTCAAATTACCCTGAGGTGCTGAAGCTCCTGGGCCTCATCTCTCGGACCGTCATCAAAGCCTGTAAGGAGATGTTCTCAAGGCAAGGCATCCCAATCACCGCCATGAGCGACAATGGCCCGTGCTTTAGCAGTCGAGAATGGTCCACGTTTGGCAGGTCATACAATTTCCAGCATGTCACCTCCAGTCCGCACTATCTGCAGTCCAATGGAAAAGTCGAGAAAGGGGTGCACATTGTGAAACAGCTCATCTGCAAGGCCGCGGACTCTGCTTCCGACATACACCTTGCACTGCTCGCGTACAGGGCGACTCCATTGTCCACTAGCATGTCGCCGGCTCAACTCCTGATAAACAGGGACCTGCGGACGACACTTCCAGCCATACACTTGCCCAACCTGGATCACCTCCCGGTGCTGCAGAAGATGCAGCAGCTCAGAGACCGTCAAAAGCAGGGCTGTGATGCCCATGCCACCGATCAGAATCAAGATACCAGATGGCGTTGTTCGACAGGCCGAGCCCGGCTCTTATGTTGTTCGTATGGCTGATGGCTCCATCGTGCGAAGGAATCGACGGGCACTGCACAAAGTTGCTTGCCCGCAACCACTTTCTCCTCCATTTCCATATGTTGAATTGTCACCTCCTGATACCTCGCACCACGAGGCCACCAGTCAGGCTTCCATCCCGCCTGTCAAGGCGCCATGGTCCCCTCTGCCACCTCTCCGGTGGTCGACTAGGATCAGACGCAAGCCTCAGAGACTTGCGAACGTTTGTTTTGTTTGCTCTGTTCTGTTGTCCTCCGTCAGTCACGTTAGACAGACTCGTTCACATGTAAATACCATTCACTTACGCCAACGAAGCATAAAAAAGGAGAGATGTCATGATATGCAACCATGCAGCGAATGAACATATAGAATATGACATGACCAATGAGCAGTCAGGACACTCAGGGGTGGTATCTCATTATAAAAGGAATGAGGCACTCACACTGTGCCTCTTTCCAACATCGACAGAGTGAGACAGGTGTATCCTCAGCATCACACCCCAGCACGTGGCTCAGAGAAAGGCTGGTTCAGTCAGACTGAGTTACTACATTTAGATTAGCAGAGTCAAACTCGTTGAGAACTGTGCTAATATTTCAATA
Organism: Scyliorhinus canicula; assembly: GCF_902713615.1. NCBI lineage: Eukaryota > Metazoa > Chordata > Chondrichthyes > Carcharhiniformes > Scyliorhinidae > Scyliorhinus > Scyliorhinus canicula. Next base: position 156,730,846 of record NC_052146.1, read on the forward strand.
AAACATATTGAACTCACTTCAAAGTCTGGAGCATCTTTTACTCAAAACTGCATCAAGTGGCAGCTTGTGTTATTCCAAATTACATAACACAACAGCTATGTCTCCGTAATGGTTATCAAATCACACTAACTTATTTCTATGTACGCTCTCAGTTCATCTGTTTTGTTTTGAATGCTGTGTGCATTCAGATACAGAGCTTTTAGTTTTATCATTTTGGTCTTTTTATAACTTTGTCTCATCCGTCAATTTACTGTTAACTTTGACCTCCCAAACCCTTCTTGTCACGGTCTTTTTTTCATTTCTCATAGTCATAATGTGGTAACTTGACCACAAAAAGGCAATCGAAATGCATGGTTAATAAAGTTAATAAATAAAGCTCATCTTCTTTAATATGTAAAAATAATGAAGTTTAAAATACAGTACGGACTCAAGAATGGGAGCAACTCGCTAAACATCGAAATAACTGTAATAGAATAAAATTAGGACAAACGACAGTTAAATATGAGTATACACAGGTATCAAAGACAACGACTGATGATGTCATAGCGCTTACTGATGACATCGGCAATGGATTTAAATAAGAAGATGCATAACAATAACACTCTATAACAAATACCTTTCTCTTTTGTCTTCTCTCAGCTCATACGTCACAAAATTCACCCTTGTAGCTTCATCAGTATACATCATAGATAATCCATCTATGTATATGCCTCATCAAAAGCACATATTATCTCAGCTTACTTTTTCTTCTCTATCCAAAGACAGGTCCAAACCACAGCACCACAGCCTTGACCACAGGTAGAGCAAAGAGGCAGGTACCAAATCAACCTTAGCCGGAACAGGGATCAAACCCTGTGTTCTTGGCACCAATCTAATCCACACAGGCCGTCCAGCCAACTGAAGCAGCCAGTCCCCAAGGAATCTGACACTTTTACATGACAAAAACAGAAAATGCTGGACAATCTCAGCAGGTCTGACACTTACATGCATGCTGTAGCCTGGAGCTATGGATGCCAATAGTAGTGGCACACGGCTGACAAGGAACCACTCCTACTCTTACCAGATGCCATCGACATGTGTAGGTTTGACACTCACCCTGTTTGGTCACATTATGAACGCACCTTCCTTGGCCATCAAGTCCTAGGGTGGGACCCAAACATGGAGCTCCTGGCTCAGAGGCAGGAACACTACCCACTGCACCACAAGGCCTCCACATAAGACTGCTGCACAATACATTTCACATGTGGAATTGCTTCTAGCCCTCAGATAGTGTATTAGATAGATTGTAACATTCTTTGCTCCTTTTAACCCACTCTTATGGAGACACTGGTCTTCTGGCTGTGCTTACAAAGAGTTCTGGTGTTCTCACTGCCTCACCAGATACAACAAACTAGCTGGGAAAGATGACCTGTTGAGAGTGGTGTTAGGGCTGGAGGATTCAGATTCACTCCAAGTTTAGTTGTGCACCTTCCCTACGCAGTTGCAAAGTCTGACACACGCCATTGTCCAACATGCCAACCATTCACTTCAGGATGTCAGGGGTCATGTTTGAAAGAACCTTGCCCCCTGCCAGTGTTACCAGCCCATGATCACCCAATATGCATTGCAGGAGGGTGGGTTTGCACAACACCATCATCTTGTGTCATAAACACCATTAAACCCCCCCCCCCCCCCCCCCCCCCCCCCCAGGACCAGTCACCATGACCATGACACCTCCAGCCATTATTTTGTCAAGTACAAACCAGCACCGAGACATCCACGTTTCAGGAGGTGATTGACTATTTTATCCAGGAAAGTGCATTGAAATAGGTTAATAAAAGGCAATGTGACAAACTTGGTTAAACTATTAATAGGCTGTACTTTGATATTGCTTCCTCCAGGCAGCACGATGGCGCAGTGGGTTAGCCCTGCTGCCTCATGGCGCCGAGGTCCCAGGTTCGATCACGGCTCTGGGACACTGTCTGTGTGGAGTTTGCACATTCTCCCCGTGTCTGCGTGGGTTTCACCCCCACAGCCCAAAGATGTGCAAGCTCGGTGGATTGGCCATGCTAAATTGCCCCATAATTTGAAAAAATGAATTGGGTATACAAAATTTATGAAAAAACATATTGCTTCCTCCAAACAGTGTGAATGATTTGTTCATCTGCCTTGGCAGGCAACACACACATCACACTTCTGCTGTGTTGGCGATCTCTGTCCTGGAACTTTGACAGGAATGTTCTGGCAAATCTACTGTTCTCCCTAATAAACAGTACCAGCAAAAATGTTAATTACTATGGTAAATGGCCGATGAAAGGAAGCTTTGGAATGTTCTGTCAGAACCTGATCACCCCATACTGTGTCTTGCAGGAGATATTGAGTTTTGGTTGCCGTTTCCTCTTGGGCTTCCAGCTTGTTGCTACTCATTTCCCTGGATCTGACTCTGATGTGCAGTGCACCGCATATCTGCCAGTCACAGTTGTACTGCCCTCATGCGTTTCAATGTCAGGGGCATTGCGTGTTCTCAGCAGGAAGATCTCTGAAGTCAACTGCTTTCCTGATGTCCTCCAGGTGTCATCCCGAGCAACCGAGGGCGAAGACCCACGATAGAACCGACAGTGCAGAAGGAAGCCATTAGGCCCATCGAGTCTGCACCGGCCTTCTGAAAGAGCACCCTACCTTTGCTGAGTCTAGCAGGATGTACTCAGGTATAAGAGGAGATACGACCCCAGGGAGCGGAGGCACTGAAGTCAAAGCCTCCTTGTACATGGACAACGTCATTGTCTTCTGCTCAGAGAAAGAGAACCTTAAACCTGTGGCATGTGCTCAGCTGTTCGCACAGGGAGGGGCTTCAACACTAACGCAGTTACCTCGGTGGGGAGGCACCTGGCTCATCCCAGAGGCCAGACAAATAGAGAGATTTTACAGCAGATAGAACCATGGCCACGTGTCAGGACCATCGAGCATCGATATAACAAGGCCTTCTGACTTAAAACCTACACACATGCCTGGCTGAAAAATCATGACAAATAAATAGTGACAGAGAAAGTAAGCACAACCCAACCGGGAAATCTTCAAGCTTTTAATGTATTTTGTATATCCCCCGAGCATTGCTGACAATGAGCCAATGGAATATTATTTACAATCGCTTTTGCTTTTTTGGATCCATAGAATCCCTACAGTGTGAGGGAGGCCATTTGGCCTATCAAGTTAACACTGACCATCTGAAAGAGAACCCTAAATAGGCACACACCCCCACCGATCGCCGTATCTTTGGACACTAAGGAGCAATTTAGCATGTCCAATCCACCTAACCTGCACATCTTTGGACTGTGAGAGGAAACCCACGCAGACACAGGGAGGATGTACAAACACCACACGGACTGTGACTAAAGGCTGGAATTAATCCCAGGTTCCTGGCGCTGTGAGACAGCAGTGCTAACCACTGTGCCGCCCGTTACATGGTTGCTTCTCTCTCACTGGGGGTGATTCTCTGAGCCCCGTGACGGGCCGCAGAATCACTGCAACTGCGCCATGATGCCCTGAGGCCGGCATGCGATTCTCTGAGGTGCGGAGAATCGACGCCATTTGCGCCGGCGCGTTTGGCGCGGCGCCGGCCGCGGGCCGCTGGAATCGGCAGGGCCGCGGATTCTCCAGCCTGGATGGGCCAAGCAGCCACTCTGATATGACAGAGTCCCGCCGGCGCCATTCACCCCCGGTCGCTGCCGGCGGGAAACCTGCGGGAACGGTCGGGGGCCGGCCTGTGGGGGGGGGAGGCTCGCCCACTAAGGGGGGGGGGGCCTCCGATCGTGTCTGGCCCACGTTCAGGGCCCACTGATCGGCGGGTCACCCCCCCCCCCCCCCCCCGCCCAGGCCTACGTCGTGGCGTTCCCGGCCCCTGAACACCGACCCCATGTTGGGTCGGGGCCGGCACGCAAAAGACGTCCCCCGCGCATGTGCAGGTTGGCGTGGCACCCATCTGGTGCCACGTAAGGAGCGCCGTGCTGGCTCCCTGTGGAGGCCAGAATCGTACGTAACCGGGCCCGGTTCGCTCCATCGTGAAATACGACGGCGTTCATGATGGCGCGAACACTTGGGCCCAATATTGGAGAATCGTCCCCACTGTCTCCGATTCTGATCTTATCCCTTTCTTCTGTTCTTCTTTTCAGTTCTGCCTCTCTCTCTCTTGTGATCTTGTTCTGGTGACTGGCTTTGTATTTTATCCTCTGACCTCTCTCCATTCTATTTTCTGATTTCCTTTTTCTTATTTCTCCTCTCTGGCTTTGGCTGACCTGTTGGTAGAAGGTTTGCTTACAGCGGGAAGAGCATGGTGCAGACATAGTGGCACAGTGGTTAGCACTGCTGCCTCACAGCACCAGAGACCTGGGTTCAATTGCAGCCTTGGGTGACTATCTGTGTGGAGTTTCCACATTTAAAAAAAACCCACTTTATTGGAGGTATTTTCAAACATTTACATAACAAAGAAGAAAAGACAGAAATGTCAACCACGACAACAGTCAAAGCATCCTGACAGACCCCATCAACCCTCTCCCCCCCAACTCTGACTGCTGCCACCCCAGTGCCTGTCCCCCACTTTGTTAACTTTCAAACCAACCTGACCTGGAAAAAGACCCCCCCACCCCCCTCCACTGACGACTCAATACTCCTTAAAGAAGTCGATGAACAGCTTCCACCTCAAGGTGAACCCCTCCTCTGGCCCCCTAATGGCGAACCTGATCTTCTCTAAATGGAGGAACTCTGCCAAATCACTCACCCATACCCATGCCCACGGCGGCTCCAAGTGCCGGCAGCACAATAAATCCTGTCTCAGGGCTAACTGGGAGACCAAGGCCAATACATCGGCCTCTCTCCCCATCTGCACTCCCGGACCCTCCGACACTCCAAATATTGTCACGTCCGGACTCGGAGCTACTGTTACCCCCAAAATCTTAAACATTATATCTGAAAATGCCGTCCACAACCCCCTCAACCTCGGCCGCACCCAAAACATATGGACATGGTTCACCGGCCTCCCTGGCACACCAGGCACAACTCTTCTCCATCCCTGACAAGAACCGACTCTTCCTAAAGAGAACAAAGAACAAAGAAAATTACAGCACAGGAACAGGCCCTTCGGCCCTCCCAGCCTGTGCCGATCCAGATCCTTTATCTAATCCTGTCCCCTATTTTCCAAGGATCTACTTCCCTCTGTTTCCCGCCCATTCATATACCTGTCTAGATGCCTCTTAAATGATGCTATCGTGCCCACCTCTACCACCTCTGCTGGTAAAGCGTTCCAGGCACCCACCACCCTCCGTGTAAAAAACTTTCCACGCACATCTCCCTTAAACTTTCCCCCTCTCACCTTGAAATCGTGACCCCTTGTAATTGACACCCCCACTCTTGGAAAAAGCTTGTTGCTATCCACCTTGTCCATACCTCTCATAATTTTGTAGACCTCAATCAGGTCCCCCCTCAACCTCCGTCTTTCCAACGAAAACAATCCTAATCTACTCAACGTTTCTTCATAGCTAGCACCCTCCATACCGGGCAACATCCTGGTGACCCTCCTCTGCACCCTCTCTAAAGCATCCACATCCTTCTGGTAATGTGGCGACCAGAACTGCACGCAGTATTCCAAATGTGGCCCAACCAAAGTCCTATACAACTGTAACATGACCTGCCGACTCTTGTACTCAATGCCCTGTCTCATGAAGGCAAGCATGCTGTATGCCTTCCGGGTACAATGGACCTGAACTCCCAGATCTCTCTGTACATCAATTTTTCCCAAGACTCTTCCATTGACCGTATAGTCCGCTTTTGCATTAGATCTTCCAAAATGCATCACCTCGCATTTGCCTGGATTGAACTCCATCTGCCATTTCAATGCCCAACTCTCCAAACTATCTATATTTTGCTGTATTCCTGGACACTGTTATGTGGGCCCTGTGTACCCCTTTAACCTGGATGAGGCAAACAACGTGGACGCATTAACCCTCAGCAAAGCCTCACTCCATACTCTAGCCCCTCCCCCCACCAAAGCTCTTCTTCCTACTTTCGCCTAACCTCCTCCACCGGGGCACTCTCTCTCTTCAACAGCTCTCCATAAATATCTGAGATCTGTCCCTCTCCTATTTCCTCCTCAGACAGATGTTTGTCCTGCAGCAGCAAGGGTGGCAGCATCGGAAACAAAGGCACATCCTTCCTCATACAATCCTTCACCTGCAGATACCTAAACCCAATCCCCTTTGGCAACTGGTACGTCCCCTCCAGCTCCTCCTGGCCTGCAAACTTCCCACCAACAAATAAATCTCTGAAATACTCTATCCCCACCTGCCGTTAGCCCGTCTGACCCCGCCGGATCAAACCTAGGATTGTTGCAGATGGGTGCCCACAAAGACATGCCTTCCATTCTAAAATGCTGCTGTTATGGTTCCACACCCTGAATGGTGATACCACCACAGGGCCCGTGGAGCACTTGGGCAGCGAGAACGGAAGGGGCAGAAACAATAGTACCCTCAAACCGGTCCCTTTACACGAGGCTGCTCCCATCCGCCTCCACACCGACCATTCCTCCACCACCTATTTCCTAACCAGTGCAATGTTAGCTATCCAATTGCTACCCCCACCCACCCACTGCCGATCCTTCTCCAAGAACACCCTCCAATCCCCTGGAGCCTTACTCACCCACACAAACCTCAAAATCATCCCATTAACCTGCCTAAAAAAAGTTTTGGACACAGTGGGCTGGATTCTCCGATTTTGAGACAAAGTGCTGACGTCGGCGTGGGAACGGTGGTGTTTTACAACAGCTAAAACGGCTCGACAGCTGTACCGATTCATCAACTCGAAATGGGCTAGCACCATCGCCACGTGGAACACAACCGGTTCCAAGCGAAACGGCGCTGGATTCACCGGGTCCGTGATTGGCCAGATGAGACTCACACGCCGCAGTCGCAATTAAACGAAACTTCCCCACAAACACCGCACCAGCCAACAAGATGGCTGGGAGGAGAGCAGCGCCACGGTTCAGGGACGCTGAGCTGGAGACCCTCCTGGACGCCGTGGAGGAGAGAAGGATGACCTTGTACCCCAACCCGGGAGGAAGGCCGCCTGGCACCGCCGTTCACGGTGCCTGGGCGCAGGTGGGAGAGGCGGTCAGCGCCGTGGGCAACATTGCCTGGACTAGCATGCAGTGCCGGAAGAAAATCCACAACCTCCTCAGGGCGGCCAGGGTGAGTAGGTAGCGCTGTTCCCCTGGCACTAACCCCGCCCCTCCCACTCACATGTAACCCAGAACCCGCCCCCCAGGATGCCTGAACCCCCACCCTGCCCCACATGCCAGTACCCATGCCAGCTTCAATGGTCGGATGACTTGGCAACTGATGCCATCATCTAGCCAACGCCTGGGCTGCATGTGTCGGAACATCTAACAGTGTTGTTGTTTGTGTTTGCCCCCTCCCCAAGAGAAGGCCGCGCACAACCGCTGTGAGCAGGAGAAGACCGGTGGGGGACCACCAGAACTGCGGCCCCTCACCGTGCCCGAGCAGAGGGCACTGGATGTGATCAGCAGCCAGGAGGAAATGGAGGTCGCCGACGCGGAGGTCGGCAGTGGGCGAGCAATTGAGACCCTGGTCAGGTGTGGATTTCCATGACACATGTGTGGGCACTCCTCCCCTTCCCTCCCCCCCCCACCCACACCCCTCAACCCCCCCACACCCTCATCCAACACACCCCTCATTCACACAGCCCCCTCATCCCACAGCCCCCTAACCCCCTCATCCCACACCCCCTTCACTCCCCACCCTTCATCCCCCTCCCCACCCCCATCCTCGTCCCACTGTCTAACCATACATGCCATCTCGTGTCTTATAGAACCTGCCAGAGATGGCGCCGGTCCATTTGCAGCCCCCTGGCTCGCAGCTAGTGCCAGAGCCAGTGCCCTCCAGGCAGCCGAGCACTGACGTGGAGAGCAGCCAGAACACCAGCACCCTACCCGAGACTCAGGACACCCCGGAGTTCGGGTCAGAGGATGACACAGACATTCCGCCACAGCTGTCTCCAACACCTTCCACCATCTCATGACTATCACCTCGGTTGGGCACATTAGTAAAGAGGCTCCTGGGACACTATCTGGCGCGCACCACACATCTCATCTGAAAATGAAAAATGAAAATCGCTTATTGTCACCATTAGGCTTCAATGAAGTTACTATGAAAAGCCCCTAGTCGGCACAATCCGGCGCCTTTTCAGGAAGGCTGGTACGGGAATTTAACTGTGCTGCTGGCCTGCCTTGGTCTGCTTTAAAGCCAGCGATTTAGCCCAGTGTACTAAACCAGCCCCTAACTGGTACAGCAGGTGGAGGTAGGAGCAGCCGAGGGGCCGGACGGCCGGGGGGAGGGGGGGGGGCGGCCGGGGGGAGGGGGGGGAGGACGGGGGGAGGGGGGGACGGCCGGAGGGAGGGGGGTGCGGCCAGGGGGGGGGCGGCCGGAGGGGGGGGGTGGCTGGAGGGGGGGGGGGGCGGCCGGAGGGGGGGGGGCGGCCGGGGGGGGGGGGGGCGGGGGGGGGCGGAGTGGGGGGGGGGGCGGAGGGGGCCGGAGGGGGGGGGGGGGCGGAGGGGGGGGCGGCGGAGGGGGCCGGAGGGGGGGGGGGGGGGGCGGAGGGGACCCGAGGGGGGGGGGGGCGGAGTGACCACCGGCGAGCCTGGATCCATCCGCCATGTTTGTGCGGGGCGGCCTGAGGGAGGGCGGCCACCGCGCATGCGCTGGTTGGCACCGGCCCAACTGCGCATGCGCGGGACCCGGTCACGCACTCCTTGATGGCGCCCCCTAGCACATGGCGCCCCGGGCGACTGGCCGAGTTGCCGGGACCTTGAGCCGGCCCTGAGCGTGTGCAACTTGGTTGGGAACCCATCAGGACCTGAGTCCTACCTCGTGTGCATCGGCCCCACGCAGTCCATTACTTCCCTCAGTCCAATCAGGTCCTCCAATCCCCGCACCTTCATCTCCGCCACCTTCGGGAACTTCAGCCCATCAAGAAAATGTCTCATACTCTCATCGCCCACCGGAGGCTGCGGGCTGTACAATGTCCGGCAGAAAGCCTCAAACACCACATTCACCTCCTCCGGCTCTGTTACCACCTGCCATCTCTCATCCTCCCAATTTCCTTCGCTGCCTCATAACTGATGCGCAAGAATCCTGCTGGCTTTCTCCCTATATACTATATATATATATTGCCCCTATGGCCCTGCGCAGCTGCCCCATTGCCTTTCCTGTGGGTACAAGTCCAAACTCTCTCTTGAGCTTCTGTCTCTCCATCAACAGCGCCTCCTCAGGCTGTCGAATACCTCCAGTCAACCTTTAGAGTTGCCTCCACTAACCTCAATCTTTCAGCCATTCCAAACTCTCCTTGTGCACCCAGTTTGAGATAAACTCCGCCCTTACCACCACCTTCTGCACTTTCCTCAACGTGGAGGCAGAAACCTCCTCCGTCTTATTCTACTCCACATAATTCAGGATAGTCACCCCTATATTCTCACAAACCTCCTTATCCATCAATAACCCCACATCCAACCTCCACTGTAGCTGTTGGGAACTCCCCTTTGCCACCCGCAAATCCACCCTAAGCGGCACGTGGTCATTAACCAAAATGTCTGCCTGGATTTCCTCCGGGTGCTCCGGTTTCCTCCAATAGCCTGAAGATGTGCTGGTTAGGTTAAAGGGGTTGTTGGGATGGGGTGGGGCAGTGGGATTGGGTGGAGTGCTTTTCGGAGGGTCGGTGCGGACTCAATGGGCCGAGTGGCCTCCTTCTGCACTGTAGGGGTTCTATGATTCTATTCTATTCCATGAGAGCCTGACCAGAGCATCTTTTCAGCAAGACATGTTGGGTGTCAGATTGTTAACTGGATGAAGAGACCAGGCCAATATCACATGCCAATGGGACTGAGCAGATGACAAATTGTGAATGGGAAAAATAATTTGGCTCAAGGTTGACTATGTTGGGGAATGTATGCTGCTGCATCCAGTTAGGACTACAATCCAGAACTGCAGGACAGTGTAGGGGTTACCATTGGTGATGGTTAAAAAACTAATACCTAGATGTGACACTCAAGCATGTTGAAAATAATGTGACAGCCAAATCATGGCCCAACACATAATTTCACTATCAGTCTCTGGGTTATGTTCACAGTACATTGTTCAAAGTGAAATTGCAAGAGGAGAACTCCTCCATCCTCATTGCAGGACATAAATAAGTTTGTCAATTCAACCCTGCATTTTTTTTGTAAAATTCATTTACGTGATGTGGGCTGTCCAGGAATTTGACCCAGTGACAGTGAAGGAACAGCGATATATTTCCAAGTCAGGTTGGTGAGTGACTTTGAGGGGAACCTCCAGGTGGTGGGGTTCCCAGGTATCTGCTGCCCTTGTCCTTCTAGATGGTAGTGGTCGTTGCTTTGGAAGGTGCTGTCTGAGGAACATTGGTGAGTTATTGCAGTACATCTTGTAGATGGTACACACGGCTGCCACTGTTCGTTGGTGATGGAGGGTTTGAATATTGGTGGAAGGAGGAGCAATCAGGTGGGCTGCTTTGTCCGGGATGGTGTTGAGCTTCTTGAATGTTGTTGGAGCTGCACTCATCCAGGCAGGAGAGCATTCCATTACACTCCTGACTTGTGCCCTGTAGATGGTGGACAGACTTTGGGGGAGTCAGGAGAGTTAGAAAATAGAACATAGAACAGTACAGCACAGAACAGGCCCTTCGGCCCTCGATGCTGTGCCGAGCAATGATCACCCTACTCAAACCGACGTATCCACCCCATACCCGCAACCCAACAACCCCCCCCCTTAACCTTACTCTTTAGGACACTACGGGCAATTTAGCATGGCCAATCCACCTAACCCGCACATCTTTGGACTGTGGGAGGAAACCGGAGCACCCGGAGGAAACCCACGCACACACGGGGAGGACGTGCAGACTCCGCACAGACAGTGACCCAGCCGGGAATCGAACCTGGGACCCTGGAGCTGTGAAGCATTTATGCTAACCACCATGCTACCGTTCTGCGTGTTGCAGGATTCATAGCCTTTGACCTTCTCTGGTAGCCACAGTGTTTATATGGCTAGTCCAGTTCAGTTTCTGATCAATAGTAACCCCCAGAATGTTGATTGTGGGGGATTCAGCGATGGTAATGTCATTGACTGTCAAGGGGCGATACTTAGATTCTTTCTGGAAGGAGATGGTCATTGCCTGGCACTTGTGTGGCACGAATGTAACTTGCCACTTGTCAGCTCAAGCCTGGATATTGTCCAGGTCTTGCTACATTTGGACATAAACTGCTTTGGTGTCTGAGGAGTCATGAATGGTGCTTCAAATTGTGCAATCATCTGCGAAGATCGCCACTTTTGACCTTATGATGGAAGGGAGGTCATTGATGAAGCAGATGAAGATGGTCGGGTCTAGGACACCACCCTGAGGAACTCCTGAAGTGTTGTCCTGGAGCTGAGATGATTGACCTTCAACAATCATCTTGTTTTGTGCGAGGCATTACTATGGCCATTGGAAAGCCAACCCTCGGATTCCCATTGCCTTCAAATTTGCCGGGGCTCCTTGATGCCAAACCTGGTCAAGTGCTGCCTTGGTGATACGTGCAGTCACTCTCACCTCACCGCTGGCACTCACCTCTTTTGTCCATGTTTGAACCAAGGCTGCAATGAGGTTAGGAGCTGAATAACCCTGGCAGAACAAAAGCTGCTCTGTCCTTGAGCAGGTTAATGCTGGGTAAGTGCCACTTAATAGCACTGTTGATAACCCCTGCTATCACTTTGCTGATGATTGAGAGTAGACTGATGGGGCGGGAATTGGATTTGGTCTGGTTTCTTATCTACAGGGCATACCGGGCAATCTTCCACATTGTCGGGTAGATGTAATGTTTGCTGAGTGTCCTCAGCTTGTAAATATTAACATCGGTCACATTAGTCAGAAAGTCAATGTTACATGTTGCTGTGTCTGACCAAAGTACAAGACTGCTTGCTGATTTGGTTTTCCCCTGTTTATTTCTCTACAGTGATCATATAAAATGACATGGAATTTGCTGCACAGCAACAAGCCATTCAGTCCAACTGGTTCATGCTTCACATGAGCTTTCATCCACACTACGTCATCTCTCCCCATCAACATACCCAGCTGGTTCTTTTGTTCCCCATGTTTTTGTATTTCGCTACCCATTAAATTTCAATTCCATTTCAATTCTGATTTTGTTGTCCATTTGTAAATTCATTGCGAATATGTTGCTTGTTCATTACAAACCCGGCTTGAGTCACTGCCTGTGTGGAGTCTGCACGTTCCCCCGTGTGTGCGTGGGTTTTCACCGGGTGCTCCGGTTTCCTCCCACAGTCCAAAGATGTGTAGGCTAGGTGGATTCGTCATGATAAATTGCCCTTAGTGTCCAAAAAGGTTTAAGTAGTGTTACTGGGTAACGGGATAGGGTGGAGGTGTGGACTTAAGTCAGTTGCTCTTTCCAAGGGCCAGTGTAGACTCGATGGGCTGAATGGCCTCCTTCTGCACTGTAAATTCTATGAATCCCACTGCCTGTCAGGGAGGCCTGTCAGTTGATTATGCGCCAATTATTTCTCCCACACACACTGTGCACAGGCTGCACAGTTCAGGAACGTCATAGTGTTTACCAATTGGAGCATTTCAAGCTGCTATGATGAGGAACAAATTTTGAGATAGATTCAATAACATGTTCCTAATTTCACATTTTAAAGTATCATTTGCTAAAATTACCTTTGGGCTTTCTCTATCTTGAAACTACTCATTGCACAGCACGCCCAGTACACTCACACATTAAACTCACACAGTACATTCAACAGTAAACTCACCCAGTACACACGCCCTGTACACTCACATAGTACACTCACAAAGTACAGACGCCAAGTACACTCACACATTAAACTCACACAGTACACTCAACAGCAAACTCACACAGTACACACGCCCTGTACACTCACATAGTACACTCGCTCGGTACACTCACACATTAAACTCACCCAGTACACTCAACAGCAAACTCACACAGTACACATGCCCAGTACACTCACATAGTACACTCGCTCGGTACACTCACACATTAAACTCACCCAGTACACTCAACAGCAAACTCACACAGTACACTCACATAGTACAATCACACAGTACACACGCCCAGTACACTCACATAGTATACTCGCTCAGAACACTCACCCAGTACACTCACACAGTACATTCGCCCAGTACATTCGCCTAGTACATTCGCCCAGTACGTTCGCCCAGTACACTCACATAGTACACTCGCTCAGTAGTCGCTCAGTACACTCGCTCAGTACACTCACATAGCACACTCGCTCAGTACACACGGCCAGTACACTCACATAGTACACTTGCTCAGTACTCACTCAGTACACTCGCTCAGTACTCACTCAGTACACTCGCTCAGTACCCTCGCTCAGTACCCTCGCTCAGTACACTCACATAGTACACTCGCTCAGTACACACGCCCAGTACACTCACATAGTACACTTGCTCAGTACACTCGCTCAGTACACTCGCTCAGTACACTCGCTCAGTACACTCGCTCAGTACACACGCCCAGTACACTCACATAGTACACTCACTCAGTACACTCGCTCAGTACATTCGCTCAGTACACTCGCTCAGTACACTCGCTCAGTACACTCACATAGTACACTCGCTCAGTACACTCGCCCAGTACATTCACACAGAACACTCAACAGTAAACTCACCCAGTACACAGGCCCGGTACACTCACATAGTACACTCGCTCAGTACACTCGCTCAGTACACTCACACAGTAAACCCGCACAGTACACACGCCCAGTACACTCACATAGTACACTCACACAGTAAACTCACAGTACACACGCCCAGTACACTCACATAGTACACTCGCTCAGAACACTCACCCAGTACATTCGCCCAGTACACATGCCCAGTAGTCACATAGTACACTGGCTCAGTACACTCGCTCAGTACACTCACACAGTAAACTCATCCAGTACACACGCCCAGTACACTCGCCCAGTACACTCGCCCAGTACACTCGCCCAGCACACTCGCCCAGCACACTCACACAGTAAACTCACAGTACACTCACCCAGCACACATGCCCAGTCCAGTCACATAGTACACTGGCTCAGTACACTCGATCAGTACACTCACACAGTACACTCGCACAGTACACTCACCCAGTACATTCACACAGTAAACTCACAGTACACTCACCCAGTACACTCGCCCAGTACACTCACACAGTACACTCGCCCAGCACACTCACACAGTAAACTCACAGTACACTCACCCAGTACACATGCCCAGTCCAGTCACATAGTACACTCGCTCAGTACACTCACACAGTACACTCACACAGTACACTCACACAGTACACTCACACAGTACACTCACACAGTACACTCACACAGTACACTCGTCCAGTAAATTCACACAGTACACTCACACAGCACATTCACACAGTACACTCACCCAGTACACTCGCACAGTACACTCACCCAGTACACTCGCCCAGCACACTCACACAGTACACTCACCCAGTACACTCACCCAGTACACTCACCCAGTACATTCACACAGTACACTCACCCAGTACACTCACCCAGTACACTCACACAGTACACTCGCCCAGCACACTCACACAGTAAACTCACAGTACACTCACCCAGTACACATGCCCAGTACAGTCACACAGTACACTCGCTCAGTACACTCGCTCAGTACACTCACACAGTAAACTCACCCAGTACACACGCCCAGTATATTCGCCCAGCACACTCACACAGTAAACTCACAGTACACTCGCACAGTACACTCGCACTGTACACTCGCACAGTACACTCGCCCAGTATACTCGCCCAGCACACTCACACAGTAAACTCACAGTACACTCACCCAGTATACTCGCTCAGTACACTCACACAGTACACTCGTCCAGTACATTCACACAGCACATTCAATGAGGCACTCTCAATTAAGACGCGAGAGCGACATCAGTAATCAAAGGCTTTAATATACAGAGAACAGGACTGCATCCGAGAGAAGTGTGCTCGCAAAATGGAGTCTCATCTTATATCCTGTTTCCAGGGGGCATAGCCAAAGGCGGAGTCACCCATGGTTCTAAGCCTCTTAAAGGGGCAAGGTATTAAAGGTAAATACCGATCATCACATTCACCCCCTGTTTAAAAAAAACACATAGTCCGTCGGGGGTGAAGTGTTTTAAATTATAAGTTCAGTCTTTGTGGTGGTCTGATCGTCCGTGTTGACTTTCGCTGCTCCGGTGGTGGCGCCATGGATGCGGTCGGTTCCGATGGTGGTCTATCCGGGAGCACTGTTGACTGAGGCTTTGCCCGCCTTGGAGTGGGGGGGGGGGTATCAGGAGTGTTTAGGGTGGTCGGTGCCGGCTGGGGGGCAGGGGGCGCTATGGGGGGGGGGGCGCTGTCGAAGTCGGCAGTCGGTGCGGGGCTGGGAGCGTCAGTAGAAGGGGGGGGGTCGGTGGGGAAAAAGTCGGGGTCGGTGGGAGAGTCGGTGGGGTCGGTGGGAGAGACAGCGGGTGCCAGGTCTCGCAGGGAGACGGTATCCTGCCTGCCGTCGGGGTGCTCGACGTAGGCATATTGAGGGTTTGCGTGCAGCAGGTGGACCCTCTCGACTATTGGATCCGTTTTATGGCTCCTCACGTGTCTCCGGAGGAGGACTGGACCCGGAGTCGTCAGCCAGGGTGGAAGCGAGACCCCAGAGGTGAACTTCCTGGGGAAGACAAACAAACGATTTTGAGGGGTCTCATTCGTGGCCGTACAGAGGAGCGACCTAATGGAGTGCAGGGCATCGGGTAGGACCTCCTGCCAGTGGGCGATTGGGAGACTCCTTGACCGTAGGGCTAGGAGGACAGCCTTCCAAACTGTCGCGTTCTCCCTCTCCACTTGCCCGTTTCCCCGCGGGTTATAGCTCGTCGTCCTGCTCGAGGTGATGGCCTTGCTGAGCAGGTACCGACGCAGCTCATCGCTCATGACCGATGTACCCCGGTCGCTGTGGATATAAGCGGGGAAACCAAACAGTGTGAAGATGCTGCACAGTGCCTTGATCACGGAGGCCGAGGTAGTATCGGGGCAGGGGACAGCAAAAGGGAAGCGGGAGAATTCGTCGATGACAGTGAGGAAATAGATGTTGCGGTTGTTGGACGGGGGAGGCCCTTTGAAGTCCACACAGTCGCTCAAAGGGCCCAGAGGCCTTTATCAGGCGGGCCCTGTCTGGTCGATAGAAGTGCGGTTTGCATTCCGCACAGATCTGGCATGCCTTAGTCATGGCCTTGACCTCTCCTGTGGAGTAGGGTAGGTTGCAGAACTTGATGAAGTGGGCAAGCCGGGTGACCCCCGGGTGGCAGAGGTCATCGTGGATGGATCTCAGGCGGTCCAATTGCGCGTTGGCGCACGTGCCACGAGACAGGGCATCTGGGGACTCATTGAGCTTCCCCGGGCGGTATTTAATATCGTACGTATAGATGGAAATCTCTATTCTTCACCTCAGAATTTTGTCGTTCTTTATTTTGCCCCGTTGTGCGTTATCGAACATAAAGGCGACCGACCGTTGGTCGGTGACGAGGGTGAACCTCCTACCGGCTAGGTAGTGCTTCCAGTGTCGCACAGCCTCCACTATGGCTTGTGCCTCCTTCTCGACTGCAGAGTGCCGGATTTCTGAGGCGTTGAGGGTTCGGGAGAAGAACGCTACTGGTCTGCCCGCTTGGTTGAGGGTAGCAGCCAGGGCGACGTCCGATGCATCGCTTTCTACTTGGAAGGGAATGGCTTTGTCCACCGCGTGCATGGCGGCCTTGATGATGCCGGCCTTGATACGGTCGAAAGCCGACTGGGCCTCATCCGTCAGGTGAAAAACCGTAGGCTTAATGAGTGGCCGGGCTTTGTCCCCATATCTGGGGACCCACTGGGCGTAATAGGAGAGAAGCCCCAGCACCATTTGAGTGCCTTGAGGCTACGGGAGAGGGGGGAGTTCCTTAAGGGGACGCATGCGGTCGGGGTCCGGGCCTAGGACCCCTTCTCCACGATGTAGCCGAGGATGGCTAGCCGGGTTGTGTGGAACACGCATTTCTCTTTGTTGTACGTGAGGTTGAGGGCCCGGGCAGTCTGGAGGAACTTCCTCAAGTTTGCGTCGTGGTCCTGCTGGTCATGGCTGCAGATGGTGACGTTGTCCAAGTACGGGAAGGTAGCCCGTAAGCCGTACTGGTCCACCATTTGATCCATTGCCCTCTGGAAAACGGAGACTCCGTTTGTAACACCAAAGGGTACCCTGAGGAAGTGAAACAGCCGACCGGCCGCTTCGAAAGCCGTGTAGGGGCGGTCCTCTGAGCGGATAGGGAGTTGATGGTAGGCCGATTTGTGGTCAACCATGGAGAATACCCGATACTAGGCGATTTGAGTCACCATTTCATCTATGCGGGGAAGTGGGTAAGCATCGAGTTGTGTGAAGCGGTTTATTGTCTGGCTATAATCCACTACCATTCGTTGCTTTTCCCTGGAGCGGACTAACAATACTTGGGCCCTCCAAGGGCTGTTGCTGGCCTCTATGACCCCCTCTTTTAGTAGCCGCTGAACCTCCGACTTGATGAAAGTCAAGTCTTGGGCACTGTACCGGCGACTCCTGGTGGCGACGGGCTTACAGTCGGGAGTGAGGTTCGCGAAGAGGCGGGGTGGCGCAACTTTGAGTGTCGCCAGGCTGCATACTGTGAGTTGGGGCAGGGGTCCGCCGAACTTCAGTGTCAGGCTCCGGTGGCTGCACTGAAAGTCGAGGCCGAGCAGCATGTGGGCGCAGAGTTGAGGAAAGATGTAAAGTTTAAAACGGGAGTATTTCGCGCCTTGAATTGCGAGGTCAGCGACACAATAGCCAGTGATTTGAACCAAATGGGACCCTGAGGAGTGGGCGATAGTTTGGGAGGCGGGGTGGATGCGCAGGGAGCAGCGCCTTACCATGTCTGGATGGATAAAGCTCTCCGTGCTCCAGGAGTCAAATAGGCAGGGAGTGTCGTGGCCGTTGATTCGCACCCGCATCATTGCGTTTCGCAGGTGTTTCGGCCGCGATTGATCGAGTGTGATCGCTCTTAGTTGCGGGCCGTCAGAGTCGAACTCACAAAATGGCCGGCCGGAGTCACAAGATGGCCGCCGCCGCCGGTCGCACGTGTCGGGTTTTGAAGATGGCCGCCGCCAAGATGGCCGCTCCCATGACTCGCACGAGGTCGATGACGCGTCAGAAGTGGGCATGTCCGGCCACCGTGCGGCCGTGTTGCGGGGCCTGTGAGACCAGGAGCTTGATTTCTGGGCCTGGTGAAGATTTTGTTTGTGGCCTTTGGGGCCAGCCAGGCAGACTTTAGCGAAGTGCCCTTTCTTCCCGCAGTCGTTGCAGGTCGCGGATCGGGCCGGGCAACGCTGACGTGGGTGCTGGCCTTGCCCACAGAAATAGCATGGGGAGCCCCCGGAGTGAGTGGATCGTCGCGTGGCACAGGCCTGTAGCGTGGCCGAGTCTGGAGGGGATCGAGAGGGGTTCGTAAGGTCCGCGGAGTACGTACGGAGGTTACGGTGGGCCGTTTCGAGAGAAGAGGCGAACGTTACCGTGCCTTGGAGATCCTTTGCCCCGTCTTCTAGGAGCCGCTGCCGGATGTACGAGGACCTGATACCAGACACAAGGGAGTCGCGGATATGTAAGTTCCTGTGTTCTTCTGCCGTCACTGCTTTGTGGTCGCAGTCTTTCCACGAACTCGTCCAGCGTTTCGCCGGAACGCTGGCTGCAGGTTGAGAGCAAATGTCTGGCGTGTACCTCATTAGTAGTTTTTATGAAGCGATTCTTCACTATTTCGATCGCCGCCTCATAGGTCGTAGCGGTTTCGATCATGGCGGAGAGTCGGTGGCTCACCCGGCCATGTAGTAAGCACAGCTTGCGAGTGCTGTTGACATCAGTCGTTGAGGAGTCCAGATAATCCACGAAACACGGAGCGAATGTTTAAAAATTTCCGGGGCTTCCAGCAACCTGCCGTCCAGGTTGAGTTTCTCTGGTTTTAGAGCGCTGTCCATCTTGATGTGTCTGTATATTAAATTGAGGCACTCTCAATTACGACGCGAGAGCGAGGTCAGTAATCAAAGGCTTTAATAAACAGAGAACAGGACTGCATCCGAGAGAAGTGTGCTCGCAAAATGGAGTCTCATCTTATATCCTGTTTCCAGGGGGCGTAGCCAAAGGCGGAGTCCCCCAGGGTTCCAAGCCTCTTAAAGGGGCAAGGTATTAAAGGTAAATACCGATCATCACATTCACACAGTACACTCACACAGTACATTCGCTCAGTACACTCGCTCAGTACACTCACATAGTACACTCACTCAGTTCACTCGCTCAGTACACTTGCTCAGTACTCACATAGTACACTCACTCAGTACACTTGCTCAGTACACTCGCTCAGTACTCACATAGTACACTCAATCAGTACACTCACTCAGTACACTCGCTCAGTACTCACATAGTACACTCGTTCAGTACACACGCCCAGTACATTCACACATTAAACTTACCCAGTACACTCAACAGTAAACTCACCCAGTACACATGCCCAGTACAGTCACATAGTCCCGACGCCCAGAACACTCACACATTAAACTCACCCAGTACACTCAACAGCAAACTCACACAGTACACACGCCCAGTACACTCACATAGTACACTCGCTCATTACACTCGCTCAGTACACTCGCTCAGTACACTCACACAGTAAACTCACACAGTACACACGCCCAGTACACTCACATAGTACACTCGCTCAGTACACTCGCTCAGTACATTTACACAGTACACTCATACAGTACACTCACCAAGTACACTCGCCCAGTACACCCGCCCAGTACACTCGCCCAGTACATTCACACAGCACACTCACACAGTACGTCCACCCAGAACACTCGCCCAGTACATTCACACAGTACATCCACCCAGTACACTCACACAGTACACTCACCCAGGACACTCACCCAGTACATTGACACAGTATATCCACCCAGTACACTCACACAGTACACTCACACAGTACATTGACACAGTATATCCACCCAGCACACTCACCCAGTACACTGGCCCAGTACATTCACACAGTGCACTCACAAAGTACACTCGCCCAGTACATTCACACAGTACACTCACCCAGTACATTCACACAGTACATCCGCCCAGTACACCCACCCAGTACACTCGGCCAATACATTCACACAGTACGCTCACCCAGTACACTCGCCCAGTACACTCACCCAGTACACTCACCCAGTACACTCACCCAGTACCCTCGCCCAATACATTCACACAGTACACTCACCCAGTACACTCACACAGTACATCCACCCAGTACACTCACACAGTACACTCGCCCAGTACACTCACCCAGTACACTCATCCAGTACACTCACCCAGTACACTCACCCAGTACACTCACCCAGTACATTGACACAGTATATCCACCCAGTACACTCACCCAGTACACTCACCCAGTACGCTCGCCCAGTACGCTCGCCCAGTACACTCGCCCAGTACACTCGCCCAGTACACTCGCCCAGTACACTCACACAGTACACTCGCCCAGTACACTCACACGGTACATCCACCCAGTATACTCACCCAGTACATTCGCCCAGTACACTCACCCAGTACACTCACACAGTACGTCCACCCAGAACACTCGCCCAGTACATTCACACAGTACTCACCCAGCACACTTACCCAGTACACTGGCCCAGTACATTCACACAGTGCACTCACAAAGTACACTCGCCCAGTACATTCACACAGTGCACTCACACAGTACACTCACCCAGTACATTCACCCAGTACACTCAGACAGTACACTCACACAGTACATCCACCCAGCACACTCACCCAGTACACTTGCCCAGTACATTCACACAGTACACTCGCCCAGTACACTCACCCAGTACACTCACCCAGTACACTCACCCAGTACACTCACCCAGTACATCCACCCAGTACACTCACCCAGTACACTCACCCAGTACATCCACCCAGTACACTCGCCCAGTACACTCACCCAGTACACTCACATAGTACACTCGCTCAGTACACTCGCTCAGTACACTCGCTCAGTACACTCACACAGTAAACTCACATAGTACACACGCCCAGTACATTCACATAGTACACTCGCTCAGTACACTCGCTCAGTACATTTACACAGTACACTCATACAGTACACTACCAAGTACACTCGCCCAGTACACTCGCCCAGTACATTCACACAGCACACTCACACAGTACGTCCACCCAGAACACTGGCCCAGTACATTCACACAGTACATCCACCCAGTACACTCACACAGTACACTCACCCAGGACACTCACCCAGTACATTGACACAGTATATCCACCCAGTACACTCACACAGTACACTCACACAGTACATTGACACAGTATATCCACCCAGCACACTCACCCAGTACACTGGCCCAGTACATTCACACAGTGCACTCACAAAGTACACTCGCCCAGTACATTCACACAGTACACTCACCCAGTACATTCACACAGTACATCCGCCCAGTACACTCACCCAGTACACTCGCCCAGTCCACTCACCCAGTACATTCACACAGTACACTCACCCAGTACACTCACCCAGTACACTCGCCCAGTACACTCACCCAGTACACTCACCCAGTACACTCGCCCAATACATTCACACAGTGCACTCACACAGTACACTCGCCCAGTACACTCACCCAGTACACTCGCCCAGTACACTCACCCAGTACACTCACCTAGTACACTCGCCCAATACATTCACACAGTACACTCACCCAGTACACTCACACAGTACATCCACCCAGTACACATTTACACAGTACACTCGCCCAGTACACTCACCCAGTACATTGACACAGTATATCCACCCAGTACACTCACCCAGTACACTCACCCAGTACACTCGCCCAGTACACTCGCCCAGTACACTCGCCCAGTACACTCACACAGTACATCCACCCAGTATACTCACCCAGTACATTCGCCCAGTACACTCACACAGTATGTCCACCCAGAACACTCGCCCAGTACATTCACACAGTACTCACCCAGCACACTCACCCAGTACACTGGCCCAGTACATTCACACAGTGCACTCACAAAGTACACTCGCCCAGTACATTAACACAGTACTCACCCAGCACACTCACCCAGTACACTGGCCCAGTACATTCACACAGTGCACTCACAAAGTACACTCGCCCAGTACATTCACACAGTGCACTCACACAGTACATTCACCCAGTACATTCACCCAGTACACTTGCCCAGTACATTCACACAGTACACTCGCCCAGTACACTCACACAGTACACTCGCCCAGTACACTCACCCAGTACACTCACCCAGTACATCCACCCAGTACACTCACCCAGCACACTCACCCAGTACACTCACCCAGTACACTCACCCAGTACATCCACCCAGTACACTCGCCCAGTACATTCACACAGTACATCCACCCAGTACACTCACACAGTACACTCACACAGTTCATGCACCCTGTACGCACGCCCAGTACAACCACCCAGTACACTCACCTAGTACATCCACCCAGTACACATGCCCTGTACACCCACCCAGTACACCCACCCAGTACACTCACCTAGTACACTCGCCCAGTACACCCAGCCAGTACATTCGCTAAGTATACCCACCGAGTACACTCACTCAGTACACTCGCCCAGTACAGCCAACCAGTACACTCACCCAGTATACCCATTCAATGACTCACCCAGTACGCCCACACAGTACACTCGCGCAGTACACTCGCCCAGTATACCCATTCAATGACTCACCCAGTACGCCCACCCCGTAACCCGCTCAGTACACCCACCCAGTACACCCGCCAGAAGATGCGCTCATACACCCACCAGGTATACACAGCAGTACACTCACTTGGTAGAGTTGCCTAGTATACCCAACCAGTGCACTCACACAGTACACCACACTCACCCAGTACGCCAACCCAATAAACTCGCCCAGTATACCAACCCAGTATACCCACCCAGTACGCTCACACAATACACCCACCCAGTGCAGAATCCCTACAGTGTAAAAGGAGGCCATTTGGTCTATCGTACCTACCTGACCCTCTGAAAGAGCACCTTACGTAGACCCAATCCTCCGCTCTATCCCTGTAACCCCATCTCACCTGCACATCTTTGGGCTCTGGGAGGAAACCCACGCAAATACGGGAAAAACATGCAAACTCCACACAGTCGGGAATTGGGTCTGGATGCTGTGAGGCAGCAGTGACAGCAACCGCGATGGGAGTTCTGCTAACTGATCCACGGTTAACAGATCCTAACCAACAGATCCTACACCAGCCACATCTTGGTCCTGGATAGCCACCAGCTGGCAGGTCCTCACATTGGGAATCCCAGTCCACCAGACATCAAACTTTTTAACAGGCTGACCTGCCCTCTGGTCACCCGAGGGCAGAAGTTATTTTGGCATCTCTCAACTCACAGCCACCACACAAATGCGATAACCCTGACCCGGGAGATCTACAGAAAAGAGCTTGTTGACCTTCTCAGCAAAGCTGGGCTCTCACACTGATAGGCACTCGAGCTGGCACAGCATGAGGACATTTACATTTGGGCCATTGGTGGTGGGAGGGGGGGGTGGGGGCAGGACTCACCACTCAGCCGCCTCAGAGCGGCATCTCTGTATCTCTCCTCTTCCTCGCTGATGGTAAAAAGGCCCCTCAGGCTCGGGGTGGACAGGCAATGCCGAACCGATGCCCGTTTGAGCTTCTTGCCTTGCCTGCCTGCTGCCGTTCCCAGATGATGCTGCATGTCAGCGGGGTTAGCCGGCAGGACCCAGCATCCGATCCAAACTGTGCCCAGGTTCAGCGGGAGAGCCAGCAATTCATTGCGAAGCCCCCCCCCCCCCCCCCCCGCGCGCGCGCGCGGACAGCAGCCCCGGACAATGACACCGGGATGGAGCACAGCCTCTCCCGGTCTGTGTCTGTGTTGTTCAGACGCCAGTGATGCTGTTCCGAAATGCAGCCTGTTCAGCCCCAGACCCAGCACTCTCCCTGCTTTCCCCACACTCAGGCAGCTCACTGCACTTTATACCTTTCCAGGCACTGAGTGAACGAGCAAGGTTCCTGTACAGGTTTCCCTGGCAACAGTGGCAGTATCAACGCGTTTGAGCGGATCTCTCGCCGTCCCTCCGACTCCGAAGTGTTCCTACTCTAACTGGGGCTTTCTGTCGTCCTCGGAAGCATCTTACCCATCACCCAGTCTTCCTGCTGCCTCCCGCCTTTGTTTACTGGGGCGACAGGGTGCAGTGAATATAGGGAGACTGGGAGTAATTGATGTAGTGTGACAGGGTGTAGTGACATGGGGTGGGTGGGTGTAGGGTGACAATATGCAGTGGGTGTAGGGTGACAGGGTGCAGTGGGTATAGGGTGGCAGGATGCAGTGGGTGTAGGGTGGCAGGGTGCAGTGGGTGTAGGGTGGCAGGGTGCAGTGGGTGTAGGGTGCAGTGGGTGTAGGGTGGCAGGGTGCAGTGGGTGTAGGGTGACAGGGTGCAGTGGGTGTAGGTTGACAGGGTGCAGTGGGTGTAGGGTGATGGTGCAGTGGGTGTAGGGTGACAGGGTGCAGTGGGTGGCAGGGTGCAGTGGGTGTAGGGTGACAGGATGCAGTGGGTGTAGGGTGACAGGGTGCAGTGGGTGAAGGGTGACAGGGTGCAGTGGGTGTAGGGTGCTGTGGGTGTAGGGTGACAGGGTGCAGTGGGTGGCAGGGTGCAGTGGGTGTAGGGTGGCAGGGTGCAGTGGGTGTAGGGTGACAGGGTGCAATGGTGCAGGGTGCAGTGGGTGTAGGGTGACAAGGTGCAGTGGGTGTAGGGTGACAGGATGCAGTGGGTGTAGGGTGATAAGGTGCAGTGGGTGTAGGGTGACAGAGTGCAGTGGGTGGCAGGGTGCAGTGGGTGTAGGGTGACAGGGTGCAGTGGGTGTAGGGTGACAATATGCAGTGGGTGTAGGTTGACAGGATGCAGTAGGTGTAGGGTGGCAGGGTGCAGTGGGTGTAGGGTGACAGGGTGCAGTGGGTGTAGGGTGACAGGGTGCAGTGGGTGTAGGGTGACAGGGTGCAGTGGGTGTAGGGTGCAGTGGGTGTAGGGTGGCAGGGTGCAGTGGGTGTAGGGTGACAGGGTGCAGTGGGTGTAGGGTGACAGGGTGCAGTGGGTGTAGGGTGGCAGGGTCCAGTGAGCATAAGGGGACTGGGAGCAATGGATGTAGTCTGATGGGGTGGATGGGTATAGGGTGAGGGGTGAGTGAGGGTGACAGGGTGCAGTGGCTGTTGGGTGAGGGTGGCAGGGTGCGTGGTTGTACGGTGATGGGGTGGGTGACGGTGAAACGCAGTAGGAGTAGGATGACAGGTGGGTAGGTAGTTGTAGAATAAAAAAGTGCAGAAGGTGTAGGACGACAGGGTGCAGGGTGATGGGGTGGGTGGGTATAGGCGAAGGTCTGGGTGGGTGTAGGGCGACGGGGTGGGTGGGTGCAGGGTGACGGGGTCTGTGGGTGTGGGGTGACAGGGTGGGTAGGTGAAGAGTGAAGGGGTGGGTGGGTGTAGGGTGATGGGGTGGGTGGGTGTTGGGTGGTGGGGTGGGTGGGTGTAGGGTGACCGGGTGGGTAGGTGTAGGGTGATGGGGTGGGTGGGTGAAGAGTGACGGGGTGGGTGGGTGTAGGGTGGTGGGGTGGGTGGGTGTAGGGTGATGGGGTGGGTAGGTGTAGGGTGACAGGGTGGGTAGGTGTCGGGTGACGGAGTGGGTGGGTGTAGGGTGGTGGGGTGGGTGGGTGCAGGGTGACAGGGTGGGTAGGTGTAGGGTGACAGGGTGGGTGGGTGTAGGGTGATGGGGTGGGTGGGTGTAGGGTGACAGGGTGGGTAGGTGTCGGGTGATGGAGTGGGTGGGTGTAGGGTCGTGGGGTGGGTGGGTGTAGGGTGACACGGTGGGTAGGTTTGGGTGACAGGGTGGGTGGGTGTAGGTTGACGGGGTGGGTGGGTGTATGATGACTGGGTGGGTAGGTGTAGGGTGACCAGGTGGGTAGGTGTAGGGTGACAGGATGGGTGGGTGTAGGGTGACGGGGTGGGTGGGTGTAGGGTGACGGGGTGGGTAGGTGTAGGGTGACAGGGTGGGTGGATGTAGGGTGACGGGGTGGGTGGGTGTAGGGTGACAGGGTGGGTGGGTGTAGGGTGGTGGGGTGGGTAGGTGTAGGGTGACAGGGTGGGTAGGTGTAGAGTGACGGGGTGGGTGGGTGTAGGGTGTCGGGGTGGGTGGGTGTAGGGTGACGGGGTGGGTAGGTGTAGGGTGACGGGGTGGGTGGGTGAAGGGTGACGGGGTGGGTGGGTGTAGGGTGACGGCGTGGGTAGGTGTAGGGTGACGGGGTGGGTAGGTGTTGGGTGACAGGGTGGGTGGGCGTAGGGTGACGGGGTGGGTGGGTGTAGGGTGATGGGGTGGGTGGGTGTAGGGTGACGGGGTGGGTGGGTGTAGGGTGACAGGGTGGGTGGGTGTAGGTTAATGCGGTGGGTGGGTGTAGGGTGACAGGGTGGGTGGGTGTAGGGTAATGCGGTGGGTGGGTGTAGGGTGACAGGGTGGGTGGGTGTAGGGTAATGCGGTGGGTGGGTGTAGGGTAATGGGGTGGGTGGGTGTAGGGTAATGGGGTGGGTATGTGTAGGGTGACGGGGTGGGTGGGTGTCGGGTAATGGGGTGGGTGGGTGTAGGGTAATGGGGTGGGTGGGTGTCGGGTAATGGGGTGGGTATGTGTAGGGTGACGGGGTGGGTGGGTGTCGGGTAATGGGGTGGGTGGCTGTAGGGTAATGGGGTGGGTGGGTGTCGGGTAATGGGGTGGGTGGGTGAATGGTGACCGGGTGGGTAGGTGTAGGATGACGGGGTGGGTAGGTGTAGGGTGACCGGGTGGGTAGGTAGGGTGACCGGGTGGGTAGGTGTAGGGTGACCGGGTGGGTAGGTAGGGTGACGGGGTGGGTAGGTGAAGGGTGACCGGGTGGGTAGGTAGGGTGACCGGGTGGGTAGGTGTAGGGTGACGGGGTGGGTAGGTGTAGGGTGACCGGGTGGGTAGGTAGGGTGACCGGGTGGGTAGGTGTAGGGTGACCGGGTGGGTAGGTAGGGTGACGGGGTGGGTAGGTAGGGTGACCGGGTGGGTAGGTGTAGGGTGACCGGGTGGGTAGGTAGGGTGACGGGGTGGGTAGGTGAAGGGTGACAAGGTGGGTGGGTGTAGGGTAATGGGGTGGGTAGGTGAAGGGTCTCAGCGTTGGTAGGCTGTCTAACTCCTGTGGCCTTTCTGATTGATTGCCCAGTCAAAGGGGAGTGCCCAATCCTGCCCATCATTACCCCTTAAACCCGCCCCCCAAAGGTCCACCACCCTCTTCCTAAGGGCAGCAAGGAATGGGCAATAAACAGCGACATCAGTGCCCTAAAGTCAAATAATTAAAAATAGACTCTGCCTCATGTTGTGCAGGTCCATCCTCATCACCTTCTTTTGAGTAATTGAAAAATTTAATGCTGATTAGTTCATCTTTCTTTTCCCACTCTCTGTAATCCTTCCTCCACAAAAGGTTAGATTAAAACTGCCCCAATGCAGGATCGTTATGTATGAATATGAGTCCACGTTGGATTTGAATACAAACCGAGAATATTGCAGTGAAACACTCCTCCTCCTCCCCCTCAGCCTGTGTTATCAAACTGCTCCACAACACGGAGGTGGGGGAAGAAAGTCAGAGGAGCTGAAATATTCTGTATCGAAAGGAAACAGAGCCATAATCAGCTTCACAATAGGCTGAAGCCTGAAACTAGGCATGGTATTCAGGAGGTCATCAAATATTCAGCAGGAGCGAGGGGAATAAAAAGACCTGGAGGAAGGGCCGCGTCACCAGTAAGAGGATCTGACAGGAATCAAAAGAGATCATGGAAGTTCAGAGAGGAGCACGGTCAGGGTGCAGAGGGGAATTTGTGCTGAGGAAAGTGGATTGCGCACCAAGGAAAATCAATGACAATAATTGGCAAGCATGACTGAAAGAAATCTAATCAGATCAGGGGTGGGTATTTTTCGTGGACAACTTCAAGTATCTAGAAATTTAATCCAATAACGACAGGAATGCCAAGTCCCAGTACTCCAGGTAACTCAGCTGTACAGGGTAAAGGAGGAAGATTGGGAAAGTAATTGCATTCGATCTGAGGGGCTGAATGGCTTACCTTTGCTCCTATTTCATATGTTTCATAAAGGTGATTTGAGAGTTAAAGGAACAGATAGGTGTTCCTGCGGCCACAGATCTTTAAAAAAAATCTTTTTATTGGCATTTTCCACATTTATCAACAGTTCTATACATTTTTTGCCGTGTTAATTTATTGTATTATACGGAAAGGTTTACCCTGTCCTTCCCTTAGTTTACTTTATGTACATTTTGCCACCTATGGCTCCACCTGTGGTCCCTTCTGCCCGCGCCCCCTCCCGCCCCTCCCTGCCTCCCTCCCCTCCCCTCCCTTGTGTCACCCTTTCCCTCCCCCCCTCCCTTTTATTCCCCCTGTCAACTTTGGCTATGTTTATCTTGTGATCGGGGAGGGGGGATTGTTGCCCCCTCCTTCCACGCTGTTCCCTTTTTGTGGCTTTCCAGCCTTCCCTCTTTCTCCTCCTCGCCCCTCCTGATTTGCGTGTTCCATTGGTTCCCCTTCTGTCTTCCTTTTCCCTCTGTCCTTCCTCCTTTTACTTTCTATCTCTCCTGTTTTCCATTTATTGCTGGCCTCAAACAGGTTTTTGGAACAGGCCGTGGAACTGCCCCCAAGTATCCAGGAAGCCTGCCTCTGACCCTCGGGTGGCGTATTTAATCTTCTCCAGGTGGAGAAATTCTGAGAGGTCAGCGAGCCAGTCTGCAGCTGTGGGTGGTGCTGCTGATCACCAGCCAAGCAGGATTCTCCGGCGTGCGATTAGGGAAGTGAAAGCTTGGGCGTCGGTCCTCTTCCCCATGTGTAGCGCTGGCAGTTCCGATATCCCGAAGATTGCCACAATTGGGCATGGCTTCACCCTCACCCCCACAACCGTGCAGCCACAGATGTGACTCCGGGAGGTGTGTTGCCTCCCTGGTGCCAGGGTCACTGAGTGGCTGATACTGAGAAAGATAGAGGGCGGGATTCAATGACCGCGTTGTACAGGCACCTTATCCCACTCATGTCCTGGGATCCAGCAGACCTCTGACTGCTGCCTCCCTTGGATGTTCCTGCCTCCACCTGATGTGCATCAGCAATTGTGTGGTGTTCACCAGAATGGGCCCCAGAAGCCTGTCCAATTATGTCACCCACCGAGGTGTGTATCGCTGCACATGTCGAAGGTGGGGGTGAGAGCTGTGACGCCTCGCTGGTGGTCTCCTCGGAGCTCTCCTCCGAGGTGTTCTCTTGAATGGTGGTGGTGGTGGTGGCGGGGCTGGGGAGGGGGGGGGGGGTGCGTGGAGCAACACCAGATGGCCCAGCCTCATCAGGCAATGGACAATGGCAATGGAAAGATAATTTTGTTTGCCATGAACTACTCATTTGAGACAGGCCATCCGCGTGAAGGGGCAGTGGATCCTCACCTCTCATCGCAGGCCAACTCACTGTCAGTGACTACTCTCTACTCGAGCAACCCTGCTATTTCCAGGACCCGTTCCCGATAGCAATAATAATCTTTATCAGTGTCACAAGTAGGCTTACATTAACACTGCAATGAAGTTACTGTGAAAATCCCCTAGTCACCACATTCCGGTGCCTGTTCGGTTACACTGAGGGAGAATTCAGAATGTCCAATTCACCGAACAGCACGTCTTTTAAGACTTGTGGGAGGAAACCGGAGCACCCGGAGGAAACCCACGCAGACACGGGGAGAACGTGCAGACTCCGCACTGACAGTGACCCAAGCCAGGAATCGAACCCGGGTCCCTGGCACTGTGAAGCAACAGTGCTAACCACTGTGCTACCATGCAGGGCATGAGGACTTGAATCTCTGGGACCCAGGCCCAGTGGCGGACTGGGTCTAAAAATATTGGTTGCCAGGAGACAAAGGGGGCCCACCCACAACTACAACACTATCATTTATTTTTCATAACGAATAAATAAAATTTTCAAAAAATACTTATGGAAAAAAGGGTACAATTAAATTTTTGTGGAAGAAAATGTGCATTTCTTAGTAATTACAGTGTACATGCACTGTACATATTACTGGCAGTAGATACCAAATGTAAATACAGAATGTTATAATTGAATTTTTTTTTAATTTGTTTTAATTTTAAGTAATTGGTTGATATTTTTAAATAGTTTACTGCACAATTTACACATTAACAGATAGTTCAAAAGCACAATAGAGCATTGCATGCAGTCCACTATATTAAGAGCAATCGTTTGTGTTCGCTAGATGATTGTGCGAATCTGCCAATAATTGCTTCTCCATCCAATTCATCTAACAATTCCTTTTCAATGGATAGCAACATGTATGATTCCAAATTCTCCTCAGACAGCAAATTTCTTAACCTTGACTTTATGATCTTTAGCTTTGAAAATTTCCTCTCACATTGGACTTGAGTAACTGATGGTGTGCAGATGACTTTATAAAGTTCATAAAGGTTATCATATGCCTTGTCATGAAGTCTGTTGGATGCCAGAATTTTTAGTACACACGATGGGCAAGTGCTGCAAATTTTACAATTGTTGCAACTGGAATCCATGTTCTCACCATCATTAAGCAATAGATTTAATGCATCAAAGTTTGAAGCAAAAGAAAACAATTCCAATATTACTTGATCTTTGCTGATTTGTGGAAACAGCTTAATAATACCTTCCAATGCTTCATCTTCAAGGTCCTTCTCTGCAATAGTTTTAAACTTTGCTGGGTCCAAGCAGGATAAACCTTTATACAACTGTTTGTGTTGTACAAAGCGTGATTCTAGTGACTGGACAATGCGACCCATTATTAGGTTAAACACACTTACTCGAAAATCAGCTAGAGAATCTGAGGAATTTCTTTCATCATCAATAAGCTCATCTGCCATTCTTTTCTTCTTCCTCTGCCTCTTAACTGGCAATGCTATTTCCAACGCATCAATTTCCAATGTTTGATTTTCATCCATATTCATCTGTGAAATCCTGTCATTACATTTATTTACAAATTCCAAAGTCTTGCTGTGAATGTTATCAAATGTTCTTGTCTGTTCCTTCAACTTTGTTGTAGCTGAATCTACCAAACTCCATGCAGTAAACATATCTAAACCACTTGTCTGTAGATAACTTGATAACGGGGTTGTAGTTTCAAATATATACAAGTAAGTAAATGCTGCCAATATGGTTTCAAACTTCAGAAGACTTTGAAGTAAAACATTTGCTTCATGTTTTGTTTTTGCATCAAACTTTTCTGAATCTTGTATCATTGATAAGCATATCAATAGATTTACGAAAGTACTGGCAGCAGCATCATCAAAACATTCAAATATAGTTGTTGCTGCATTGGATTTTCCTGACCATCTGGTCTCACCAATTAGCTTTAATCATTTCATTTTTTCTTGTCCTAGATGTTTTCCAACAACGTCTATCCATACAGTTATTCTCTTGTATGATGCTTTCACAAAAGTTGCTATATTTTGGAGCAAATTGAAAAAAGAAACTGCAGGCACACAACATTTTGTTGTTTCAGTTATCACCAAATTCAAGACATGGGCATAGCACCATATATGAACATGTTGTCAGCCACATCAGCAATTTTACTTTGTAAACCATTATACTGGCCATGGTAGCTTGCAGCGCCATCTGTGCTATCAGATAAACATTTTTGGGGGTCAATTTTAAGATGCTGTAATGTTTCAATCAATAGATCAAAAAGTCCCTGTCCGGTACCATCATTATTTGGCACAACTGAAAGTAGTCGCTCACAGATAATACCTTTAAGCACATACCAAATAATAATGCTAAACTGATCAATGGATGAATTATCTTGTGTTTAATTAACCTGAATAGAATAATATTTTGCTTGAGAAACTTCATGACTAATTCTTTCTTGTATCATATTCTTCATGATTTTGATTAACATGTTTATAGTTGTTTTACTCAGGTATGTAACAAGTCCACCACGGCCTTTACTTTGAGCCTTTCCTTGTTGCTCTAATCGTTTGATTCTTTGTTTAGACTTGTTTTGCACTGCAGAAATGTGAGCTGGCATAATGGGGTCATATTTTGCCATCAACTGCACTGTAGCTAAAAAATTGCCATGATTCAGAACCTCATTATCTAGAGTGTAGGCCGATTCATTTCTGTGACCTCGAAAAGGAGGTGCTTGCTTGCCGAACATCTTTATGATGTCTATAATCCTCATGACAATACTTCTCTGCTTCAATACTTCTTCTTTCCTTTTAATTAGTGATGCTGCAAAAAATGTATCTAAGGTGCCATCATTAACCACACTGATATATTGCTGAGAATTTCTGACATGTGTTGTTGTCGATTCATGTAAAGTCAAGCTCTGGCTAATATGCCTGTAGTCACTAAAGCCACGTACAAAGGGTGATGGATTACAAGTGTTGGTGAACTCAAAAGCTAAGCAGTATGAACAATATAAGCATCTATTTTCTTTGTTATATGTTAGCTATTTTCTTGGGACAGAGTCATTCATAATTTTCCTCTCATACAAACGAGCATCAAATGGCAGATCATCAAGTGGCTGAAGTGGATGTT
Organism: Scyliorhinus canicula; assembly: GCF_902713615.1. Taxonomy (NCBI): domain Eukaryota; kingdom Metazoa; phylum Chordata; class Chondrichthyes; order Carcharhiniformes; family Scyliorhinidae; genus Scyliorhinus; species Scyliorhinus canicula. The sequence goes on from NC_052146.1 coordinate 156,763,675, forward strand.
CAGCAAAAAACTGTTTTAGCTTTGCTCGTGATGGATATTGGAAGATTCCAGTAATTGATCTTTCATTTTCTTGCGTAGGTTCATTTACAGGATGTGCTTCAGAAACCAAGTCATTTATGCTTGAAGGAATATCTGATTCCCTGTCACTAGTTGAAGCTATGTGTTCAGATGTTGCAACTACAGGCAGTACAGATACCGGAACAAGGAAGCCAGAAGAAATATTGGGCCTGGGTTGATTAGTAATGGATGCACTTGTATTTGTCTCTCCATTCAAAGTAGCTCTTCTCTGTTCTTGTAACTCACATGTCATTGCATCATCACCATGAGCATTGTTTCTTGCTTCTTGATTATTTGTTGCAGAACTGGATATTGATGTGGATTGTGCTTGTGGTATTATGAACTCTGTAATAGGCCTGCATCGCATGGCTGATTCCTTCCTTTCTGCTTCTTTTTGTTCTTTGCGATTTAGTGACCCAGATTTATGCTTTTTCTTTTCCATGCTGGTCGGGGTAATATTCTTGAAATAAAAACTTAATTAAAAATAGCCCACATTGGGAAAAATGAATATTGATGATTGCAAGAATAACTTGAAGGAACGCCAGATGAACCCCTACTTGATAAAAAAATATAAAATAACTTACTTACTAGGCTATGTTCATTAGTCAATACTACTATGGCCTATGCAGCTTCAGAAGAGGAGACAATCCACTGTCTAGTGTTCACACCAGCAAGCAACTGAGACAACTGTTGAAACTTAGAAGTTTGGTCCGACTATAGTAAGACATTAAGAATGGTCCCACGACCAAAGTTAACATGTCCAGTTTGATACCAGTGTAGTGTTACAAGTCGCAACCCTTTGAGTTTACCGATCATGGCTTATCACTTCAATATCTTTGACCTCATGATTCACGGTCAAAGGTACCGCTTCTCCTTTTCGGTGACCTCACAACCCTATGTACTGCTTGATATCCTTTCAAGTTGACGACCATCTCAAATCACGAACTGTAACTTTATCTTTAAATTCACACACTCTTGCTGAAAACGTGGATTTCCAACTATGTCCGACCCCGGGTGAACCAGCAGCCCCCCCCCCCCCCCCCCCCCCCACTCCTTTTCACATCCGTTTAACACTGCTTTGTTCCTTCATACACTGAGTGATTATTTGTTTGTTTCTTTATTGTATTTTTATTTGGTATTGCTCTTTTTAAAAACAATTATATTTTATTAAGTTAGAATACAAATCTCAGGAAAGAAGTTGGAGATTTATTTATCTAATTAATTATAATTTTTAAGGGCCCTTCAGAGATTCACGGGCCCCTTCTTGGCTCTCCGGGCCCCGGACTGATGTACCGGTTGAACCAAGACTACTGCTTGATATCCTTTGAAGTTGGCGACCATCTCAAATCATGAATTGTAACTTTATCTTTAAATTCACACACTCTTGCTGAAAACATGGAATTTCCTTAATGATGCCCGACCCAGGCCCCCCTATTCCACATCCTTCCACTACCTCCCCTGCTTCGTTCCTTTTCATGCACTGCTTATTTGTGTCCTGTTCTCTTTTTTTTCTTATTCCTTTTTATTACTAAAACAGTTGTGTGTGTTTCTTTCTTTATTGCATTTTTATTTGATATAGGGGTCCCACTTCATCAGGGGCCCACTTGCCATCGGGCAAGCTGACACCCTGGCCAGTCCGTCACTGCCGAGGCCCCCGACTTGGCCCTTTCCTGTTTATTATGGGCTATCTTCTTCTGGGGGGACAAAGAGAGGGCTTTGTGAGCCACGTGCCTGATGGGTCAGAGGGGTATTTAGCAGGCGTCATGTGTGGGCACCGTACCTGGAAATGAAGGGGTTATGCTGATGGGTGCCAGGGAGCTCTGAGGTACAAGCTTGAAGATCGGATGCTGGGGAGGGGTGCGAGGTGCAAGCCAGTAGACTGGAAGAGGGGAGGGTGTTTGCGAATTTGTGGGGTGGTAGGCGGAACTGAAGCCAGGAAAGAGGTAGTAACTTACTCTTACAGCCTGTTGGAAGTCATTGGTCTTCTTGCGACATTGAAACGTGGTCCTCTTTGTCATGTTGCCCACACTGACAGCCGCTTCCACTGCCTCCCATGCAGCACTGCTGACCCTGCTACTGGTCCTCCGATTCCCTCAGAGGAATAGGGTGACCTGCCCGTCATCCACAGTACGAGAAGCTTGACCAGGTTGGCATTCCAAAGCGAGGAGAAGGTCTGCATGCTGCCATTCCTGTGTGTTTTTTTTTTTAAATTTAGATTACCCAATTATTTTTTTTTTTCTATTAAGGGGCAATTTAGCGTGGCCAATCCACCTACTCTGCACATTTTTGGGTTGTGGGGGCGAAACCCACGCAGACACGGGGAGAATGTGCAAACTCCACACGGACAGTGACCCAGAGCCGGGATCGAACCTGGGACCTCAGCGCCGTGAGGCGGTTGTGCTAACCACTAGGCCACCGTGCTGCCCTGCCATTCCTGTGTGTTGACTGGGAATGTGGGAGTGTTTAAAAGCAGCTCCCCCTTTGTGAGCGGCGAGCAGATGAGGCGTGATCAGGTGTATCAGGTGGAAAGGCAGCCAATATTGTCGAGAATCTCGTGGTGGCCTCATTTTTGACACAAAGTGATGTTGAACACGAGCTGCGATCTCACCATCCCAAACCACCCTGTCTAACGTGACCAAAACCGGACTTGGAATTTTTTCCGTTGAATAGTGCCGTAGAGGAGCAAATTTGCAGGGGAATTCCAGGGAAATGCAAAAACCGAAAGTGGGAGCATTAACTATCCCAATGTGTAGACTGAGGTCTAAATAGTGGAAGGGAAAATAGGAGAAGGGATTACTGAATTGTGTTCAGGAGAATGTTCTTGATCTCTGTATTTCTGGCCCAATGAGGAAGGTTCTGGGGAATGGGGTGATTCAAGTTGATCAAGGAGGCGATCACTTAGAGAGCTATGATTCCAGTAACGCAAGGTTTTCATTAGCCTTGAGAAAGAACAAGGAGTAATCAAGAATAAAAATAATTATTTGGAGGAGGGCCAGTTTCAGTGGGTTGAGAACTGATCTAACCCAGATAAATTTAAATCGATTATTGGCAGACAAAACTAATGGAACACTGGGCTGACTTTAAGTCTGATAAAACAGCCAGAGCTTCCTCAATGACAAGAGTAACAGAGATAGGGAGTAAAATGAAGAAGAAACAGGGAGTACCTGACAGTTATCAGGTTGATAAAACCATTGAGCTCGAGGCTGAATATGAAAATGCATAGAATCTCGGAAGTGCCGAATTAGGCCATTTGGCCCCTTGAGTCGGCACCGACCCTCTGAAAGAGCACCCCACCCAGGCCCACTTCACTGCCCTATCCCCAGTAACCCCACATCGCCTGTACATCCCTGTACACTAAGGGGCAAGTTAGCATGACCAATCCATCTAACCTGCACATCTTTGGACTGTGGGAGGAAACCGGAGCAGCCGGAGGAAACATACACAGACATGAGAAGAATATGCAAATACCACACAGTCACCCAGCCCAGAATTTAACCCAAATCCCTGGCGCTGTGAGGCAGCAGTGCTAACCACTGTGCCTCTGTGCTGCCCTAAGTTCAGAGGGAAAGTAAAAAAATTCAGAGGGAAAGTGAAAAAGGAAATGAGAGACAAAGTGGGCGATTCTCCAAAATGGAGACAAAGTGTTCCAGCTGTTGTGAACGCCGTGGCTTTTCACGACAGCACAAAATGGGTGCAGCCACGACCGATTCTGTCCCCCACATAGGCCCGGGGGGGGGGGGGGGGGGGGGGAGAGAGAGTCCGGGCCATCCAACCGGTGGGCCCCGATCGCGGGCCAGACCCCCATCGGAGGCTACCGCGGTGAAGGAGCCCCCCTCCCCCCCAAACAGGCCGCCCCCTGAACCTTCGCGCTGAGTTCCCCCAGCAAAGACAAGAGCTGAACGGCGGTGGTGGATCTCTGCTGTTTCCCCGCGGCTGCTCGGTCCATCGAGCCCTGCCGATTCAAGCGGCCGGTGCTGCGCCAAACGCGCCGGCGCAAATGGCACCAATTCTTCGCACCTCGGAGAATCGCGCGCTGGCGTTGGGGCGTCGCGGTACGGTTGTGGCGATTCTCCGGGCCCGGTGTGGAGCTCGGAGAATTGCGCCCATTGAGAGAGTATGAGCAGAGACTGGCAGCTAATGTAAATGTGAATAGACATGTAAATAGTAAAAGGATAGTAAGGGGATGGGTGGCGTTGATTAATGACCAAGAAGTAGGTCTATGGATGGAGGCAGAATGCATGTTATTTAATACTTTGCACTTCCATGTGAAGTCTTTAGGTGCTCCCAAAGTCATAGTGAAAGTGGAGTCCCTTGAGATACAAGACAAGCCAAAACCTGATTAAGCAGAGGTGTGAGAAAGGCTTTCAGGACTTAAAGTCAATCAGTCTCCAGCATTAGATGAGATGCATCCAAGGATATTGAGGGAAGTAAGGGTGGAAATTGCAGAAACATTGTGATGCACGATCAATTGTACAAAGACTAAGGTTGGATCCAACTGTGGCTTTATTGCAGTAACATGTGTGGCCTCCCACAGCAGCGGGCGAAATGGCTGCTGAATAGAGGACACGCTTCTCCTACTGGGCGGAGCCAGCAGGCAGGGGCTACCGGCGAACCTGTAGTACAGGTCCTACCTTACATCACTTAATACAGGGGGACTCATTATCCCCCTGTTAATAATGAGTCCGGCGGGGGTGGTGGAGAACTATATACAGTAGTGAATTTATGTACAGTGTTTTATCAGGGGGAAAAAAAATGTCCTTTGAAAGTCCGGTGCCAGTTAGAGATTCAACCGGTCTGGTGCCTTGACATTCCGCTGGGAGCGACGTAGCGGTGGCGGCGATGTCGATGCTGGCGACGTCGATGCTGGCCTGATGTTGGGTGACTCCGGGAGCATGCCGGAATCCTCTTCATCCTCTTGCGTGGGCAGGGGAAGGAGGGATAGTCCTGGTGGGGTTAATGTTGGGAGCACTGGGGGAGGGGAGGGTGGCGCCGGGCCGGAGAAGTGTGTATGGGTGGAACCTGCTGGTGCCAGGTCCCTGAGGGAGACAGTATCTTGGCGGCCATCGGAGTACGCCACATAGGCATACTGGGGATTGGCATGGAGCAAGTGCACCCTATCCACCAACGGGTCCACTTTGTGGAGTCGGACGTGCCTACGGAGCAGGACTGGTCCTGGAGCTGCGAGCCAAGTCGGGAGCGACACCCCGGATGTGGACTTCCTGGGGAAGGCAAAAAGATGCTCATGGGGTGTGTTATTTGTAGCGATGCACAGTAGTGACCGGATGGAGTGTAGTGCATCAGGGAGGACTTGCTGCCAGCGAGAGGCTGGGAGGTTCCTGGGCCGTAGGGCCAGTTGGATAGCCCTCCATACCGTCCCGTTCTCCCTCTCTATCTGCCCGTTTCCCCGGGGGTTGTAGCTGGTCGTCCTGCTGGAGGCGATACCCCTGCTGAGCAGGAACTGATGCAGCTCATCGCTCATGAATGAGGATCCCCTGTCACTGTGGATATAGTCGGGGAAACCGAACAGAGCAAAGATTGAGTTTAGGGCTTTGATGACGGTGGCAGACGGTGGGATGGCGAAGGGGAATCTGGAGTACTCATAGACCACACTGAGAATATATGTGTTTTGGTCACTGGAGGGATGGGGCCCTTTGCAATCCACGCTGAGGGATTCAAAGGGGCGGGGGCCTTCACCAGGTGTGAAGTGCGGCCGGTAGAAGTGCGGCTTGCATTCCGCACAGACCTGGCAGTCCCTGGTGACTGTCCGTACTTCCTCGACGGAGTAGGGCAGATTGCGAGCCTTGGCAAGATGGTACAAGCGAGTGACCCCCGGGTGACAAAGGCTGTTGTGTAGGGCCCGGAGTTGGTCCACTTGTGCGCTGGCACATGTACCTCGGGATAGGGTGTCTGGGGCTCGTTGAGTTTGACAGGGCGATAAAAAATCTCGTAATTATAAGTGGAGAGCTCGATTCTCCACCGCAAGATTTTATCGTTTTTGATCTTGCCCCAGTGCGTGTTATTAAACATGAAGGCTACCGACCGTTGGTCAGTGAGGAGAGTGAATTTCCTGCCGGCCAGGTAATGCCTCCAATGCCGCACAGCTTCAACGATAGCCTGGGCCTCTTTTTCGACGGACGAGTGCCGAATGTCTGAGTCATGATGGGTGCGGGAAAAGAATGCCATGGGTCTGCCTGCCTCATTGAGGGTGGCGGCAAGTGCGATGTCTGATGCGTCGCTTTCTACTTGGAAGGGCAATGTCTCGTCTACTGTGTGCATCCCGGCCTTGGCTATATCAGCTCTGATACGGGCGAAAGCCTGTTGTGCCTCGGTCGTAAGGGGAAAGTGAATGGACTGAATGAGTGGGCGGGCCTTGTCCACATAGCTTCGGACCCACTGGGCGTAGTAGGAGAAGAACCCCAGGCAGCGTTTGAGGGCATTGGGGCAGTGGGGGAGGGGAAGCTCCATGAGGGGGTGCATGCAGTCGGGATCGGACCCCAGAACTTCGTTCTGGACCACATAGCCGAGGATGGCCAAGCGGGTTGTGCTGAACACGCACTTCACCTTGTTGTCGGTGAGGTTGAGGAGATTGGCGGTGTGGAGGAATTTAGCGGGGTTGGCATCGTGGTCCTGCTGATCATGGCCGCTGATGGTGACGTTGTCTAGGTACGGGAAGGTGGCCCCCAAGCCATACCGGTCGACCATTTGGTCCATCTCCCTTTGGAAGACCGAGACCCCATTGGTGACGCCGAAGGGAACCCTGAGTAAGTGATAGAGATGACCGTCCGCCTCTAAAGCAGTGTATGGACGGTCCGATTTACGAATGGGGAGCTGGTGTAGGCGGATTTGAGGTCTATCATTGAGAAGACGCGGCACTACGCAATCTGATTGACCATATCACATATGCGTGGGAGGGGGTACGCGTCGAGCTGCGTGTACCGATTGATGGTCTGGCTGTAGTCCACAACCATTCTGTGTTTCCCCCCAGTTTTAATGACTACCACTTGGGCTCTCCAGGGCTGTTGCTGGCCTCGATGATACCTTCCTGAAGCAGCCGCTGGACCTCGGACCTGATGAACATCTTGTGCTGGGTGCTGTACCGTCTGCTCCTGGTGGCAACGGGTTTGCAATCCGGAGTTAGATTGGCAAAAAGGGAGGGTGTGTTGACCTTTAGGGTCGTGAGGCCGCACACAGTGAGTGGTGGTAGGGGCCCGCCGAATTTGAGGGTAAGGCTCTGGAGATTACACTGGAAGTCCAGGCCGAGTAGTAGTGCAGCGCAGAGATTAGGAAGGACGTACAGGCGGAAGCCGCTGAATTCTACGCCCTGGACCGTGAGAGTGACTGTGCAGAACCCCGGATCGCGACGAAATGGGATCCGGAGGCCAGGGAGATTCTTTGATTGGCGGGGTGGACCGCGAGGGAGCAGCGCCTTACCGTATCCGGGTGGATGAAGCTTTCGGTGCTCCCAGAGTCCAGTAGGTAAGAGGTCACGTGACCGTTGATTCTCACACTCGTCGAAGCGGTGGCCAGGTTGTGCAAACAAAATTGGTCGATCGTTGAACCTTATCAAAGGCCTTATTAAAATCCATGTATACGACATCAACTGCTCTACCTTCATCTGCACACTTAGTTACCTCCTCAAAGAATTCAATCAAATTTGTGAGGCAAGACTTACCCTTCACGAATCCGTGTTGACTATCCCAGATTAAGCTGCATCTTTCCAAATGGTCATAAATCCTATCCTTCAGGACCTTTCCATTAACTTACCAACCACCGAAGTAAGACTAACCGTCTTATAATTACCAGGGTCATTCCTATTCCCTTTCTTGAACAGAGGAACAACATTTGCCACTCTCCAGTCCTCTGGCACTATCCCCGTGGACAGTGAGGACCCAAAGATCAAAGCCAAAGGCTCTGCAATCTCATCCCTTGCCTCCCAAAGAATCCTTTGATATATCCCATCTAGCCTAGGGGACTTGTCGACCCTAAGGTTTTTCAAAATTGCTAATACATCCTTCCTCAGAACATCTATCTCCTCCAGCCTACCCACCTGTATCACACACTATCCTCAAAAATATGGCCCCTCTCCTTGGTGAACACTGAAGAAAAGTACTGTATTCATTCAACGCCTCTCCTATGTCTTCTGACTCCATGCACAAATTCCCAGTACTGTCCTTGACCGGCCCTAACCTCACCCTGGTCATTCTTTTATTTCTCACATAAGAGTAAAAAGCCTTGGGGTTTTCCTTGATCCGACCCGCCAAGGACTTCTCATGCCCCCCTCTAGCTCTCCTAAGCCCTTTTTCTAGATAATTCCTTGCTACCTTATAACCCTCAAGCGACCCAACTGAACCTTGTTTTCGCATCCTTGCATAGGCTTCCTTTTTTCTCTTGACAAGACATTCAACCTCTTTTGTGAACCATGGTTCACTCACACGGCCATTTCCTCCCTGCCTGACAGGGACATACCTATCAAGGACACACAGTATTTGTTCCTTGAACAAGCTCCACTTTTCATTTGTGCCTTTCCCTGACAGTTTCTGTTCCCATCTTATGCTCCCTAATTCTTGCCTAATTGCATCATAATTACCCCTCCCCCAATTATAAACCTTGCCCTGCCGTATGGCCCTATCCCTCTCCATTGCAATAGTGAAAGGTACTGAATTGTGGTCACTATCTCCAAAGTGCTCTCCCGCAAACAAATCTAACACTTGGCCCGGTTCATTACCCAGTACCAAATCCAATGTGGCCCCCCCTCTTGTCGGTCTATCCACATATTGTGTCAGGAAACCCTCCTGCACACACTGTACAAAAACTGCCCCATCCAAACTGTTCGATCTATAGAGGTTCCAATCAATATTTGGAAAGTTAAAGTCACCCATGACAACTACCCTGACACCTCCACACCTATCCATAATCTGCTACTCCTCCACCTCTTTTACCACCTTCCCTACTCTTACTGAAACATCTATACCCCGGAACTTCCAACAACCACTCCTGTCCCTGTTCTAACCATGTCTCCGTAATAGCCACAACATCGTAGTCCCAAGTACCAATCCACGCTCCAAGTTCACCTACCTTATTTAGGATGCTCCTTGCATTGAAGTAGACACACTTCAACCCACCTTTCTGTCTGCCGGTACACTCCTGCGACCTTGATACCCTCCTCAGTACCTCACTACTCTCAACACTGGCTTCTGGACTACAGCTCGTTTTCCCAGCCCCCTGACAAATTAGTTTAAACCCCTCGAAGAGCCGTAGCAAATTTCCCTCCCAGGATATTAGTGCCCCTCTGGTTCAGGTGCAAACCGTCCTGTCTGTACAGGTCCCACCTTCCCCAGAATGTGCTCCAATTATCCAGGTAACTGAAACCCTCCCTCCTACACCATCCCTGCAGCCACGTGTTTATCTGCACTCTCTCCCTGTTCCTCACTTCGCTAGCACGTGGCACCGGCAACAAACCAGAGATGACAACATGGTTTGTCCTGGCTCTCAGCTTCCAACCTAGCTCCCTAAATTCCTGCTTTAAATCCCCGTCCCTTCTCTTACCTACGTCGTTGGTACCAATGTGTACCACGATTTGTGACTGTTCCCCCTCCCCTTAAGGATTCTGAAAACACGGTCTGAGATGTCACGGACCCTGGCACCCGGGAGGCAACATACCATTTGTGAGTCTCTTTCGTTGCCACAGAACCATCTATCTGTCCCTCTAACTATCGAGTCCCCAATAACTATTCCTCTCCTCTCTCCCTCCTTCCCTTCTGAGCCACAGGGACGGACTCAATGCTGGAGATCAGTTCACCGTGTCTTACCCCTGGTAGGTCGTCCCCCTCAACAGTATCCAAAGCGGTATACTTGTTACTGAGGGGAACGACCACAGAGGATCCCTGCACTATCTGCTTCCTCCCAGCCCCTCTCACCGTCACCCATCTATCTTGATTCTTCGGAGTGACTACATCCCTGAAGCTACTATCTATGACCACCTCTGCCTCCCGATGATCTGAAGTTCATTGATAGCGTCCCTCACCTCAAACATTCTGCAGGAGGGACATTGCACTGACTTCCCTGCCATCCCCTCCAGATAAAACAAAAAAAAGAAAAAAAGAGCTTACCTGTTATTCATTCTACTCCTTAGGATAGAGGAGGTGGAAGGGTGGGGGACATTACAAGTGTCCAAAGTGCACAAAGGTTTGCGAGACTCTCCTGGCCTTGGATGAGATGCTGGTGGCGGTGTGAACTTGCTTCATTACTTTGTAGATTGAAATGGAATAATTCTTCTTTTACAACCTTCTTCACTTCTACCTATGGTTTTCTGATTTTTTTTTCCGGGTCACTTGGCATCCTTCTCCAATATTTTTCTGTTAGGCAGCATCACATTCACAGTCAGATGCTGAGTTTTTATTTGTTCAAAGATAGTGGGCATCACTGGCTGGATCAGCATTTATTGCCCATTCCTAATTGCTCTTGAGAAGGTGATGGTGAGCCACCATCTTGAACCGCTGCAGTCTATGTGGTGTAGGTACACCCACAGAGAGGGAGTTCTAGCGACCGAGAAGTAACGGTGATATATTTCCAAGTCAGGGTGGTGTGTGGCTTGAGCTAACTTCCAGGTGATAGTATGTCTCTGCTGCCCTTGCCCTATTGGATGCTGAACCCCAGACCCACTCGCTGCAGATTGTATTCCACTGTGTTGCCACCTCTAGTGGGTATATCCCGTCCTACTGACGGGTGAGATGGTGGTGGATGATCTGAAACATTGGTGAAAGTTAAGATTCTGTGACTATGACTCTGTCAGCTCTCGCTTATCTCGGCCGGGGGAACCGATCTCCCAATTTCGACATATGTCCCCAGATGTTCGCCTAGAGTACTTTCAAGGGTCAATTGGACAGGGTGCGCTTTTGTCACTTCTGGTGCCCAGTGCGATGCCAGGTGCTTCATCTGTTTTTATTTTTATTTAACTTTTCTGTCGCTGTTTGATACAACTGAGTGACTTGCTAGACCAGGGTTTCCCAAAGGTTTAGAGCTGTGGAGCCCCAGTGACTTCCCAAGAGCATCAGGGAACCACATTCTTATAATGTCAATGTCCCTTTTTGCCACAAAATAGGTGCGAACACTGAAGTCAACTGAAAACAAGTCTTTTCCATCTTAATCTATGTATATATTAGGAAATAGGGAAAGGCACACAGTCCCAACTACATTCTCCGCTCCATGGCCCGCTCACATTTACCCCAAGCCCAGTCACCATCCCATGGTCCCTTAACACTAACCCTGGTGTAGTACCCATTTCAGGAGTGGGAAATATGGTAATAATTAACAAGTTCTCTGATTTAAAAAATATTTAATTCTTACTTTTTCTCATTTTTAATGGCAGAGCTAATACTGGAAAGGTGATTCTCACAATGAAACATGCACCTCTCTCTCCATCATGCACATGCACACACTCACCTCTCCCACACATATACACACACACTCTCTCTATCACACACACAAAGATGCCTCTCTCTCATACATGTCTCCCCTCACACACACATCCCTCTCTCTCTCAAACACTCATCACTCACATGCTCACATCACACACTCACCCCTCTCTCATACACTCACCCCTCTCCCATACACACACTCACCCCTCTCTCATATGCATACTCACCTTTCTCACTCACACACTGATTCCCCTCTCACATACACTCATCCCTCTCTCATACACTCATCCCTCTCCCATACACACACTTACCCCTCTCTCATATACACACTCACCGCTCTCGCACACACTCACCTATCTCACTCACACAGATTCCCCTCTCACATACACTCACCCCTCTCTCATACACACTCACCCCTCTCTCACACACTCACTCCACTCTCTCTCACACTCACTCCACTCTCTCTCACACTCACTCCACTCTCTCTCACACTCACTCCACTCTCTCTCACACACCCATCTATTCTCATGCACACTTGCCCTTCTCTCACACACATTCAACCATTTTTCACAAACAGTCACCCCTCTCACACACTCATCTCTCAGACACTTGGTCCAAGGCCAGCCTGCCCTTTCAGAGGCCGGCCCACTCTGCAGCCCGCCTGCTCACTCCAAGGCCCTATCGCGCCACCTCTCTTCTGTGTGACCTTCGTTGTTGGCCATGGGCTTTCCTGTCGAGCAACAGTGAGAGCGAATAAATAAATTGGGCCAATCAGAGCACAGTCTCATGGAGCATCGAAGAGGTCCTGCTCTGATTGGCCTATTTTTCTTCTCTAATAATTATTTTTAAACTTTGTGCGTTCAAACTGGCATTTGCCAGTCACATGGCAGCCACGAACTTTACAGACCCTCTGGAGAGCCTTCATGGACCCCCGGAGTTCCGTGGACCCCAGTTTGGGAATCCTGAGCTGGACCACTGTGGAGGGCAGTTGAGAGTCAATAAATTTGTTCTGGGTCTGGCATCACATGTAGGCCAGACTGGGTTAGGGTGGCAGATTTCCTTCTCTAATGGGCAGTAGTGAACTAGATGAGTTTCCACAACACGGTCACCATTACAGATAGTAGATTGTTAATTCCAGATTAATTTAACTAACTGAACTTGAATTCCAAAACTGCTGTGGGGGGATTTTGAGATTATATCTCGCGGGCATTATTCCAGGCCTCTGGAATACTAAATCCAGTAACATAACCGTACCGAGCAGCCATTCTGCTCTTGCCTTCCTCAACTAAATTCCCACAAGACTCAAAAAGTGGGAGGACTGTTCCAGATCCGAGAAATAAAATCCATCCCCTCAATTCACTAATGCCCAAAATCAGCAGGCATGTGCCCCTGCCCCATATTGTCTGTCCCGGCAGCTTGCCCTGGGGGACAGTTCTCGTCCGCAATTTCCCCCTGGATGCCTGTTAGTTATCTAGCACCATGTTGCAACAGGCAGGTCCGTTGTCCTATTGGGTCCAGGTCGGAGCTCAGCTGTTCCGACGACAGTTAGATCATCTGTGGGCGCGCCGACCACCTTTGAGTCCACAAACTGTGGAATGTCCCATGCCTGAGGAACCAGACCCAGGGTCTCACAGGATCGTGAGGCCGTCATCTGCTCATCCCCTAGATCTCCCGATGGAAGAGACCTCTTCGTATTCAGGGATGGAGTCGGAACCCTCTGGGACATCCTGGGGGAACCAGAGGAACAGGCTCCACCTGCCACTGTCCTGCCATGACGGTCCAGTTGTAAAAGATGTTCTGCGGTGCGGTACACTCCACCTAGGGCGCCGCCGTCCCGGTCTTCAGAGGTTCCTCCGCCACCAAACTCTGCTCCTCCCTTAGTCGTCGGTACATGGAGGGTTTTTTGGACTTTTGGGGGTGGGATGTCACATCAGGCCCTGACAGAGGCCTACGGAATCAGGGACTTGATTTTCCCGGAAGCCCTCGGGGAATATGCACTCCCCCGTTGAAAGGGAGTGGATCCTCCGAGGACTTCCAGTATAAAGCCGGCAGGCTCATCATCGGGCGGCACTCACTTGGAGTGGTTGTTCGTCTGGAAGCCTTGTAGAAAATTCCAGTAAACCCATTGTTTATCCACAAACCTGATGTGGACTCCTTCCTTTGGGGGCGGTCATAATAAAGGCTATGGAGAAAGAACAGGGAAATGGGACTAATTGGATAACTTCTTCAAAGAGCCAGCACAGATGCAATGGCTGAGTGGCCGCTTTCTGTTACTCTATCATTCTACATTCTGTATTACAGAGTGGTGTATAACACACATATTACAGAGCATTGAACCTGTAGGCACTGTACTCTGTTCCACAGGGCAATAATAGTCACCTGTATATATAACACATATATCATCAACATTTCTGTGTATATCTTATTTTGGGTATTATTGATGAATAGTACTGTGATGTATACATTATATTCTGTGTTACACAGGAATACACCCTCTTGTATATGTTGTGCTGTATGTTAGAAGGCTGTATAGACAGTTTGTTTTCAATTCTTGCTGCTCTAAAGCTCCACGTTGATAGTCACAAACTCGTATTTTTTCAAATCTGAGCGGAAAGCAAGACTCAAGGAGCCATTCGACAGCCCAGGCGCATCACAGCCAAACCCAATCCAGTAAAGGTAGGGACATCTCCTGCAGGGGTCGCTAGGTAGCAACCAGGAGAAAGAAAGACAGCTACTTTTCATCAAATTCTACTGCTGGCCTGGTGGCAATTGGCTAACTGTGCAGTGGATGGCACAGTGGTTAGCACTGCTGACTCACAGCACAGGAATCCGGGTTCAATTCCGGCCTTGGGTCACTGTCTGTGGAGTTTGTATATTCTCCCCGTGAGTGCATGGGCTTCCTCTGGGTGCTCAGGTTTCCTCTCTCAGCCCAAAGATGGGCAGGTTAGGTGGATTGGCCATGCTAAAATTGCCCTTAAGAGTCCAGGACTGTTCAGGTTAGGTGGGATTGCAGGTTAACAGGGATAGGGTGGGTGAGTAGGTCTAAGTTGGGTGCTCTTTCCATGGGTAGGTGCAGACTTGATGGGCTGAATGGCCTCCTTCTGCACTGTAGGGATTCTATAGTCTCACACTCTAAACCTGTTGGACCATTAGGCCGGGTTCGAACACATTCCTGTGTGCATTGCAAGTTCTTCAATGACAGAATAAGTTTTACCAGTGAATAACAGAGTAAAGAGCCCCCACTCCCCTTATTCAATCGCTCATTTGTTACGATTTATTCAGCCAAGAGTCCAAACCAAATTGCTGTCTAGCAGTCTCTGCTGGATGATATTAGGACAGATGACTAAACTCTTGGTCAAAGAGGTTGGTTTTGATGAATGAAAGAGGAGAGATACTTTTGAGAGAGCCTTTGAGAGGGGATCACTGACCTTAGGGTCTTTGGCAGCTGAAATAAAGCATGGCTGCCATTGGCGGGGCAATGAAAATCAGGAGTTGCGCAGAAGGCGAGAATTGAAGGAGCACAGATATGAAAATGAAATGAAATGAAAATCGCTTATTGTCACGAGTAGGCTTCAAATGAAGTTACTGTGAAAAGCCCCTAGTTGCCACATTCCGGCGCCTGTTCGGGGAGGCTGCTATGGGAATCGAACCGTACTGCTGGCCTGCTTGGTCTGCTTTCAAAGCCAGCGATTTAGCCCTGTGCTAAACAGATATGTGAACCAACATACATATTAGGAGCAAGGGGTCAGTCATTCAACCCCTCGAACCATTTGATAAGATTTGGCTGATGTGATTACAACCTGAGCTCAATTTTCCTGTCCTCCATAACCTTTTACTATCTTGTCAATCAAGAATCTACCTCACTCAGCCTCAAAAATATTCCAGGACCCAGCCTCCACTGCTTTCGGAGGTAGAGGTGGTGGAGTAGTGGTATTGTCACTGGGCTAGTAATCCAGAGGCCCAGGGTCACAAGGTTGAATCCCACCATGGCAGATGGCAAAATTTGAATTCAATAAAAACCTGGAATTAAAATTTGGCCATGAAACTATTGCCGATTGTCATAAAAACCCATCTGGTTCCCTAATGCTATTGAGAGAAGGAACTCTGCCGTCCTTACCTGGTCTGGCCTACATGTGACACCAGACCCACACAGTAATGCGGTTGACTCTTAACTGGCCTCCATTGAAATGGCCTCCCAAGCCACTCAGTTCAAGGGCAATTCGGGATGAGCAACAAACGCTGGCCCAGCCAGTGACACCTACATCCCAAAAACAAATTAATAAAAAAGAATTCCATAGACTCACGACCGTCTGAGAGAAAAGAAATTTGCCTCACCTCCGACTTAAATCTTATTTTTAAACCGTGTCCCTTAGTTCTCTCCCACAAGGGGAAACCTCCTCTCAACAGCCACCCTGTCAAAATCCCTCAGGATCCCCTGTGTTTCAATGAGATTACCTCGGCGCGTTGTGGGGCTGGAGGAGGTGACAGAAATAGGAAGGGGCATGACCATGGAGGGATTTGAAAACAAGGCTGAAGATTTAAAACACATACAGTCGAGGCTCAGGCATGAAGGATAGCAGCTTGTGGAAGGCAACCTTGGGCCAATACTTGGGTGAGGGCAGCCATGTGACCCTTACCTGCCTACCAGTTTCCAGCACATTTCCTGGGCTCAGTAGCAGGTGAATATGTCAAGTGGGTGCCCTGTACTATTCATGGCACTGCCAGAGCCCCACTTCTTTAAGGGTGTGGTGAATGTGATTCACACTATATATAGTTGCCAATATCACTCCATGTATATATGTTCGTTATCTACCCGTTGTAAGATCAATGCTGTATATAGTTGCCAATATAACTCCATGTATATATGTTCACTATCCACCATTGTAAGTGCAGTTGCACTATCCGACCACCAGGGGGAGTCGCTCTGGGAGTACGCGAGAGTTTGTACTGGGCTCCTCCCTTGGCTCCGCCCAGGACTCCTCCCCCTGGGACCGATGTATAAAGATCAGTGCCTTAGAGCCAGCCTGCCAGTTCATCTGAAGTTCAACGACGAATAGGCTGGCTCTGGCAAGTGTATTAAAGCCTCTGTTCAGATCCAACTACACGTGTTCGCTGAATTGATGGTTCCATCAATGGGTAGGAGTGTGCATGTGGTGAGCGTAGGTTTTGAGACCTGTGGAACATAACCACATCACGGGAAAGCTTTCCTGAAGCTTTGCAAAGTTTAGAACTTTATTTGATGATCCAATTGATTGCTCCGTGATTGATTGCACTGCACCAAAACTGGCTCCTCCCACATCAGCCTTTAGCCATAGTGGTGGCAGGAGTGGACTGCGTATCGAGGCCGATGTTGATTGGAAATACTTCATATGGTGTAGTCCTCCAATTTGCATGTGGCACCCACCAGTCATTAGCCGGGAATATTAAGCACCATTCTCCACTTCAAGCAAATTGTTTAATTCTTTGCTTCCTACGCAGGCACATTACATCCAGGTCCCACCCAGAGTTCCAAGTGCAACAACATGACAAATTGAGGCCATTTATAATCACCATCAGTTCCTTGTTACCAGGTTGTGTTATGTGATAGTCTGTGTTACTGTGTTAACACTCCTGTTAAACTGTATTGCATTTTGACTGCACCGTCTGTTCTTTTTGCTGCTGTTTTATCTTGCTTTTCTTCAGCTTGAACCTCCGCCTCCAGATACCACACACTAAGAAGACGTTGGCGACCATGAACTGGTCTATGATTATGCTTGGCAAGGTACTGCAGCAGCTTGTTTTCTGCAGTGTGGCTAACTAGGGAACTCTCCCTCTCTTACCGCCTGACATCAGGTATATTAGAGGGATTTGCAGGCTGATAATCAACCTGTTTGGCTACTTTATGAACGCACCTTCATTAGCCGGTCCCGAAAAACTTTGAGTAACAGGTGAAACAAGCCATTTTATACTACTGCTACGTAGTCGCGACATGAATGGTGTTCATCAAGCCAAAAAGACGTTCTATCTAACACACAAATGAACAATGTGGTATATGAATTTCAGTGCTGGTGAGGTGCCAGGTATGTCCCAATGACTGAAATGAAATGAAAATTGCTTATTGTCACGAGTAGGCTTCAATGATGTTACTGTGAAAAGCCCCTAGTCGCCACAGTCCAGTGCCTGTCCGGGGAGGCTGGTACAGGAATCGAACCGTGCTGCTGGCCTGCTTGGTCTGCTTTAAAAGCCAGCAATTTAGCCCAGTGAGCTAAGTGAGACAGATCACATCAAACAGCATGTCCCTTCAGCTATTCACAGCAGGCAAGGTTTAGAATTTACCCAACCAGCCCGTGATTGCAAAACACGTCCCACATTAGATGGGATTCTGCGATTGGACAACTTTTGGTGAACAACCCTAAGTGTGCTAAGGATCATATTGACAACCAATTTAACATTATCAGTCAGCCTCACAGTGTGGCTCATTCATGTATGCTGGAAGCTACATATATTAATACACAGGACCCTGTCCTTTGCAGACAGAACAAGTACACAATTTACATCTTTTAAAATAAATAAAATAGGCAACAGTCATTCTCTGGTTCATTCCAGAAAGCAATGTTTTGACCAATCAAACTCAACCTGCCTGCTTTGAATTTAAACAACGTTTGGCATCTAACTGTCAGTCGTCAGTTAACTGGTTCATTCTCCATGGCAACGCCTCTCCTAATCAGACTCCACTTGCCAACCAATCAGCACTCTCTTCTCATGCAGTACAAATTGTTGTTCCCTTTACATCTGGTATTCTTGCGAATTGACCTGATGAGTGCAAGACGACAATCTTTGACAACATGTGTTCTTTTTGGAGCTTCATTGATTAAAATTGTTACGGCTCTCCATGTGACTGGCGGACTGATACATTGTTGCTGGGCACCAGACTGCAGCACAGCAGGTAATGTAGCACTGTCTGTGCGGAGTCTGCACATTCTCCCCGTGTCTGCGTGGGTTTCCTCCGGGTGCTCCGGTTTCCTCCCACAGTCCAAAGATGTGTGGGTTAGGTGGATTGGCCATGCTAAATTGACCTTAGTGTCCAAAAAAGGTTAGGTGGGGTTACAGGGACGGGATGGAGGTGTGAGGATAGGGTGGCTGTGTTGGCTTAGTTAGGGTGCTCTTTCCAAGGGCCGGCACAGATGCGATGGGCAGAATGGCTTCCTTCTGCACTGTAAATTCTATGATTTTATGATGAGGAGGAGTGTGACAGATGGAGCAGCCTGATACACAAAATTCATTAACAACATCACAGTAGAAATTTGCAAATATATTTTTACACCGTCCCTTCCCTCAGCCATCAAAATGGGTTTTTTTTTTTTTGCAGAGTGTTGTTTGAAATCCTGCCGGCTATTGATATAGGGAAATGTACAGACAAAACCTTGTTTTTTAAGGCTGCACTTGCCTTGACCTGCCTGAATAAGAAAGGATCAAAGTGATCTCGAGCACGGTCGCATGACATCTCCTGTTGTCAAATTTACAATTAGTGACCAAACATGTTTTCACGTTGCTCCATCAGCAAATAGACAACTATGCAATCTCCACCTGTTAGATTGAGATATTTTTGGTTAAATTAATGGCTCAGCATACATATTCTGCAAAATGGCCTCCGTATGTCTTGGCCTGCCCTTCCCAGATTGCAGAAAGAATCTCATCTTACTCCTTGTTGCAAGTTGACTAGTGCCCAAAGATGAAATGAAAAATGAAAATCGCTTATTGTCACAAGTAGGCTTCAAATGAAGTTACTGTGAAAAGCCCCTAGTCGCCACATTCCAGCGCCTGTTTCGGGGGGGTTGGTACGGGAATTGAACCGTGTTGCTGGGCTGCCTTGGTCTGCTTTCAAAGGCAGTGATTTAGCCCTGTGCTAAACAGGTTAGGTGGGTTGGCCATGCCAAATTGCACCTTAGTGTCCAGGAATGTGCAGGTTGGGTTACGGGGATAGGATAGGGGAGTGGGCCGAGGTAGGGAACTCTCTCAGAGGATCGGTGCAGACTCGATGGGTCAAATAGCCTCCTTCTGCACTGTAGGAGTTCTATGATTCTATGATTCTAATTTCGCAATGACAGTTTGGACCAAATAATGTACAGTATAGAAGATGCTTTGTACAATCAATACAGCATACATTACCAGCTAGTGTTCAAACATGACACAATCATTTGTGTTAGCTGTAGCTCAGTGGTAATGCTCTGAATTATGAATCTTGCTCCAGAAACTTCAGCAAATAATCAAAGCTGACACCGAAGTGCTGTACTGTTGGAGGTGTCAACATTTTGATATGGTACACCCTCATTTCGGGTGGCATGGCTGCATAGTGGTTAGCACTGCTGCCTCACAGATTCAGGGATCCCGGTTCAACTCTAGCCTGGTGTGACTGCGTAGAGTTTGCACGTTCTCCTCATGTCAGCGTGGGTTTCCTCGGGGTGCACCAGTTTCCTCCCCCAGTTGAAAGATGTACAGGTTAGAAATGCTTCACAGCCCCAGGGTCCCAGGTTCGATTCCCGGCTGGGTCACTGTCTGTGTGGAGTCTGCACGTCCTCCCCGTGTGTGCGTGGGTTTCCTCTGGGTGCTCCGGTTTCCTCCCACAGTCCAAAGATGTGCGGGTTAGGTGGATTGGCCATGCTAAATTGCCCCTTTGTGTCCTAAGGTGTGCAGGTTAGGTGGGGTTACGGAAATAGGGCCGGGGGGGGGGGGGGGGAGTGAGCCTACGCAGGGCTCTCTTTCGGACGATCAGTGCAGACTTGATGGGCTGAATGGTTCCCTTCGACCCTATCGGGATTCTATGAATTGTATGGATTAAACCGAGATTCCATGGAATAAATCAAAGCCCAAAAGCACAATTACTTGGTCATTACTGAGGAAGACTGAAATAAAATACAGGAAGTCATGAATAAATTTGCAGAATGGGCTAGTAATTAATAATTTTGTTTCAATATAGTTAAGTGTGAGGTGGGCCTTTTGGTAGGAATAAAAAAAAAACCCGCACAAAGTTCTTAGAAAACAAGGTCAGGATTTTCATCTCTCCGTCTGTGTTGGAACGCAATTTGTTAGCATCTTGTTATCAAGGTGGTATCTTGTTAGCAAGTTGGTGGTGGAGCGCGGTGACTCTCTGTGAGCGCTCCCCCACAGATCTTCTTCCTACACCTTCTATAACCATTCCAACCTTTTAAAACTTAATTCTAACACTTATATAATCACGAATCCTGTTTTTTTAACACTTACTTTCAGGTCTGGAGATTCTCTGACATACGAGGACCTAACCACATGACCCGGCCCGGCAGGACTCAAATGGCGACCTGATCTCGACCTTGATTTAGAAGTGAACCCCGACCTCGCCTGAAACACGCCCCATGTCCGGAGCGGCCGACCTGGCATCCAAAACATCTGACCCGGCATCCGAAGCACCCAACCCGGCACCCAACCACACAACTCTGCTCCACCCGACCTGGAGAGGCCTGTCCAGGGCCCCAACTCACCTGAAGAAGGATTGGAAGGAAATCGACGTGGAGGCCTGACCAGGCCTAGTTGGAGGCCCATTCCCAGGAGTGCCCAAGCTGACCACCAGCGCTGGAACTGACCACGTGACCCAGTCCAACCTGACCCAGAAAGACCCTGTCAGCAACCCAAATACAACATAATCACCCCCAAAGCAGA
This sequence comes from Scyliorhinus canicula, assembly GCF_902713615.1. Classification (NCBI taxonomy): domain Eukaryota; kingdom Metazoa; phylum Chordata; class Chondrichthyes; order Carcharhiniformes; family Scyliorhinidae; genus Scyliorhinus; species Scyliorhinus canicula. The sequence continues at coordinate 156,784,821 of NC_052146.1, forward strand.
GATGACCGCACACGAGGATCCGAATAAACCAAACGAATGACCCGACCGTGCAAAACCCCGGGACCCAACCAGATTACGAACGTGCCCCCTGCCCCCCGAGCTACCCCAAAATCGCAACCAGTGCTCAGGAGCCCTCCAGACGCAATCATGGTCAGGCTTCTCTCGTTGGATCCCGGGACCACCCAGAAGCAGCCACCAACCTAAGAAATGAGGGAAACAGGGCGGTCGACAGGTGAGACTAAAACATGGCGGTTTCAAGTCTCCTCTCCCCTGCATACTCCTGGCAAATATCCAAGCGATCAAAAACAAGCTGAACGAGCTTAACACTAGACCTACCTCTTAGAAGGAAGTGAGAGATTGCTGTGTGCTCTGTTTCACAGAGACATGGCTCACCCCTGCCTCATCGGACTGTGCTATACAGCCTGAGGGCATCTCAATTTATTGGATTGACCACCGGTATCCTTGGGCAAAGTGAAGGGGGGAGGGGTTTGCCGCCTCATCAACTCCTCCTGGTGCATAGATATGGTGACCCTGGCAGACTACTGTTCCCCGGACCTGGAATACTTGACCATGAAATGCTGCCCATAGACATTTATATTCCACTCCGGGTGGAAGTGAAGAAGAAGCATGATGAATTTCCCTGCCATAAACAACCAAGAAATGAAATACGTGGCCGAGGACTTATAGAATAGAATAGAACAGTACAGCACAGAACAGGCCCTTCGGCCCTCGATGTTGTGCGAGCAATGATCACCCTACTCAAACCCACGTATCCACCCTATACCCGTAACCCAACAACTCCCCCCCTTAACCTTACTATTAGGACACTACGGGCAATTTAGCCTGGCTAATCCACCTAACCCACACATCTTTAGACGGTGGGAGGAAACCGGAGCACCCGGAGGAAACCTACGCACACACGGGGAGGACGTGCAGACTCCACACAGACAGTGACCCAGCCGGGAATCGAACCTGGGACCCTGGGGCTGTGAAGCATTTCTGCTAACCACCATGCTTCAGCAGGCCAACCTCGCATGTGCTGCTAAAATTCCACCAACACATCTCCTGTCCCACCAGGGGCCCTAACATCCTTGACCACTGCTACACAACCATCAAGAGTACCCACCGCTCCATTCCTCGACCATATTTCAAAAAATCAGACCACAAGACAGTGTTCATTCTCCCGGCATACAAGCTGAAACTTAAGCGGGAGGATCCGGTTAAGAAGGTCATGCAATGCTGGTCCGAGGCAATAGAAGAGCTCCTATGAGACTGCTTTGAGTTAGTAGACTGGACATTATACCAGAGCTTGGTGGCTAACCTAGATAAGTACAACACTCCCGTCACAGACTTCACCAGTAAGTATGTCGAAGACTGCGTGCCAAAGAAGGTAGTACGTGCGTTCCCCAACCGGAAACCATGATTTAACCGGGAGATCCACTCCCTACTGAAGTCCAGGTCTGAGGCGTTCAAGGTGGGTAATCCTGACCTGTACAAGAAACCTAGGTACGACCTACGTAAAGCCATCAGGGACACCAAGAGACAATACCAAACTCAGCTAGTCACAGACTAGCACAAACCCTTGTCAGTTGTGGCAAGGCTTAAACAACAAAACAGGCCACAAAGCACAGCTGAGTAGAATCTCCGGCAACAGGGTACCCCTCCCCGATGAAGGCAATGCATTCTATGCTTGTTTTGATCACGAAGCCAACGAACCAATGTTAGCTGTCCCAATAGCTGTGGACGCACCCATACCCACCATCACAGTCTCAGAAGTTAGAACGGCCTCTGGGAAGTGAACCCACAGAAAGGAGTCTCTGGTCATACACTCAGATCCTGCGCAGATCAACTGGCGAGTGTGTTCGCAGACATCACAACCGCTCTGATGTGACCATCAATTTACTTGAGACACGATAGGAAGTAAACTGTGGTTTTAATAGACTTACAACTGAGCCTGCCTGCAACCAGAAGAACTGACTGCAGACTCACAAGGTTGCAGCACTTTATACTTCCGGTAGTGGGAGGGGCCATGGGCGGAGCCATGGGCAGAGCCGAGGGTGGAGCCCTGTACAAGCTCCTCATCTCCCCCTGTGGGCAGAGCCGCGTAACGGCTCACAGACAGAGCCCACAAGGACACAATACAATACAGTGTGAACGCAATACTATACAGTATGAATTACATGTTGTACATTCACCTCACTCTCCCTACTCCATTCCCAGGTTCCGACCTGTTTCAATAAGACCACCATCATACCTGTGCCAAAGAAGAACCAGCCAACATGCCTCAACGACCACAAACCGGTGGCCCTGACATCTATTATTATGAAGTGCTTCGAGAGGTTGGTCATGAAACATCAATTCCAACCTTCCAGATTGCCTTGATCCACAGTAGTTTGCCTATCGCCACAACTGGCCCTATACTCATCCCTAGAGCATCTCGACAACAAGGATCAGCGTCAGATTCCCGTTCATTGACTACAGCTCCGCCATCAACACTATAATCCCAGCCAATGTCATATCCAAACTCCAAAACCTATGATTCGGCTCCTCCCTCTGCAACTGTATTCTCGACTTCCGGACCCACAGACATCAATCAGTAAGTATAAACAATGACATCTTCTCCACGATAGTCCTCAATACCGGGGCTCCGCAAGGACGTATACTTAGCCTCCTATGATACTCCCTGTACACATGACTGTGTGGTAACATTTGGCTCCAACTCCCTCTACAAGTTTGCTGATGACACAACAGCGGTGGGTTGCATCTCAAACAATGATGAATACAGATGGGAGACAGAGAACTTAGCAGCTTGATGCAGCGACAACAATCTCTCCTTCAATGTCAGTAAAACTAAGGAGCTGGCCATTGACTTCAGGAAGCAAAGTGTCACCCACACCCCTGTATGTATCAATGGTGCTGAGGTGGAGATGGTGGACAGCTTCAAATTCCTAGGGGTGCACATCATCACAAATCTGTCCTGGCCCACCCACGTTAACACTACGACCAAGAAAGCACGACAGTGCCAACACTTCCTCAGGAAACTAAGGAAATTCGGCATTTCCACAATGACTCTTGCCAACTTTTACAGATGTACCATAGAAAGCATCCTATCTGGCTGCATCACAGCCTGGTATCTGGCTGCATCACAACTGTTCGGCTGAAGACGATAAGCAACTACTGAGAGTTGTGACCACAGCACCGATAATCACGTGAGCCCAGCTTCCATCCATTGACTCTGTCTACACCTCCCGCTTCCTTAGGAAAGCGGGCAGCATAATTAAAGACCCCTCCCTCCTGGGTTATTCTCTCTTCCAATCTCTTCCATCGGGCAGGAGATACAAAAGTTTGAGAACATGCATCAATAGATTCAAAAAAGCTTCTTCCCCGCTGTTACCAGACTTTTGAATGACCCTCTTATTGACTGAACTGATCTTGTGGACTGAACTGATCTTTCCACGCATCTTTTCCACAGTTGTAGCACTATATACTGTATGCTTCACCCACTGTCTATGTTTATGTATTTTCGTTATGTATCCTCCTTGTAGCTATTGTATGTCCTATGTTTTTTCATGTATGGAGTGATCTGCCTGGACTGTACACAGAACAATACTTTTCACTGTACCTCGGTACACTTGACAAATCTAAATCTAAATTACTGCAAGTTCAGGATAGGTGTACAGGTAGCACAAGACCTTGCTGTTTCCATTGCAGGGGCGGGTATGTCAGAAATCCCATGATTTCAATAGAGATTGGCCAGCTTTTGCAGAGGAAATGTGAACCCTATTGCAGGGGTGGTTTAGCTCAGTGGGCTAGACAGCTGGTTTGTGGTGCAGAACAAAGCCTGCAGCGCGGGTTCAATTCCCGTACCAGCTGAGAATTCTGAATTCGCCCTCCGTGTACCTGAACAGACTTTTCACAGTAACTTCATTGCAGTGTTAATGTAAGCCTACTTGTGACAATAAAAAGATCATTTATTGTGAAATTGGGATCCAAAAATATATGTAAGCGTTCAACATTCCCTTTAACATAAAATCCCCATCTTACTTTCTCATAAAGGTGGCAATCAAACACAGCGAATGAAAGTCCCTGTGAAGAACCTTTTAATCCTGTCCAAATAAACACACCTGCATCGAAAAACCACTTCAAATAAATGACTGTTATTGCAAGGAAATATGTGTCAACCAGTGAAGTCCTAGTGACGAACCCTTTAGTCTTGTCCAAATAAACACACCCGCATTGAAAAACAACTTAAAAGAAAGTGTGTTATTACAAAGTAATAATGCAAATCAAACAAAACAAGCAGTCCCATTTGCAACTGTGTCAATTTACCTCCAATGGGCAGAATGCAATTATTATTAACAGAGCTCAGCCAAGCCAATGAGTCCATCTAGCAAAAGAGATATCTGCTGTCTGTTCAGCTTTCTTCTGCTAATACAGTTGCCAGAACTTTAAAGTTGTTTTTCAATGGTTCTGTGATTATTTAGACAAGACTAAAGGAAGCGGAAAAAGCTTCAAAAATACTCTGAAGCTCTCCTAGAAGCAGTGATGCATTGATGTTAATGGGTGGGAAGAGTTTACGACCAATCATTCAGAGTGGCAACAACTTATCAATCGGGTTGCCTCACACTTTGTCTCACTATGTCTCAATGACCATCAAAGTGGCAGAAGAAATAGAAGCCAATCCTGCACTCCAGATCCCACTACCTTGTGGGATGCCCTGCCCATGTGCCCAATGAGTTGTGGGTTAAGAATCAGCTTGTTCTTTCACATGAAGATCGATGGCACAAACTCATGATCCTGAGTAGACACCATCCTCAATACACCCAGGCATATAATCCGATTGCACACACTACATTGTGATGAATGTAGGAATTTCAGGTATATTGTATTATAGGTATTTGGTGCAGTAAGGGTTAAAAGCCTTGCTTAGAGTGTGTTTGACTGCTGCAGCCATGTTTGAAAATAAATTCTAGTTTGAAAGACAACAAAGGTTTTGGGAGCCAAGGGTGCAATTAAACCATCGTAAAAAGCTTGGGCTAATGGAATTTTGTTTTGATTTAAGGGATTCCCTGTAGAGTTAATTAGATTTTAGCTCGGTGAGGTGATGTTGTTACTTGGTGGCGTGAAGGTATCAGGCATTTTGGAGGAAAATCAGGTCAGTTCTATTCTGAATGTGACCACAAGTTAGCAGTTTTGCACTCTGTAGTTCAGTTAAAATAGATTAACAGTTGATAAAACAGTACAGACTTGTCTGAGAACAAGGGTGAGCTGAAACAAACCAGCTGAAGTAGCTTTTGAAGACATACAGCCAGAGTTTCTGCTTTGGTCTGACAGGAGTCAGATTTTGTCTTTAAAATAGTGTCAAAAGATTTCTCTTTCTCAAAGAACATCTCTGTAAAACAAGTATTCCTATGTTCCATTGGTAGTTGCAGTGGATTGAGAGCTGAGATTTTCCCCCCGTGTTGTTTAAGTGAATAAAGATAGCAATTGTATTCACTGTATTGAGTCATACTGTTTAAGGGGTAATTGTAAGTTATTTTCTAGCGTGATGTTTAAAGATTTTAATACTGCGTTAATAATAAATTTTGTTTTACAATATCCCTATTTCTTTCGGTATTCACTCCTGGAGTGAGTTATCCTTTCCTCACAATCTTACAAAATTAAATAAAAGATTGGGGTCTGTCCATTATCCCAGGCACTCGGGTCTGGTCCTGGAATGTAAGAAAATAAATAGTTTGAAAAGATTGTCTTTATGTGCATTCCAAAGCATTTTATGACCATTATATGAACATTTGTTAATCACTGTTGTAATATAGGGAAACGTGGCAACAAATTCGTACACAGCAAGATCCCACAACTAACAAAGTTATAATGACAGATAGTCTGCTTTTAGTTCTTGGTCACAGGATAGTTTTTAGCTTTAACACTAAGATAATCTCCACTACTGACCTTTGTTTTTATTTGTTCATGGGACATGGGCCAGCATTTATTGCCCATCTCTAATTGCCCTTGAGGGGGCACATTGCTGTGGGTCTGGAGTCACATGTAGGCCAGACCAGGTAAGGAAGGAAGGCAGATTTGTGAATCATATGGGGTTTTCCGACAATCAACAATGGTTTTATGGCCATCATTAGACTTTTTAATTCCAGATAGTTTATTGAGTTTAAATTCCATCACCTGCTGTGATGGGATTCGAACTCTGGCCCCCAGATCATTCTCCTGGGTCTCTGGATTACTGGTCCAGCGACAATACCACTGTGCCACCGCCTCCCATTATAATAATGTTATGGGATCCTTTATGCCCAGCCAAAAGAGGGCACCCCTGACAGCTTGTTGATGTTAGAACATAGAACAGTACAGCACAGAACAGAACAGGCCCTTCGGCCCTCGATGTTGTGCCGAGCAATGACCACCCTACTTAAACCCACGTAACCCGTATACCCGTAACCCAACAATCCCCCCATTAACCTTACACTACGGGCAATTTAGCATGGCCAATCCACCTAACCCGCACATCTTTGGACTGTGGGAGGAAACCGGAGCACCCGGAGGAAACCCACACAGACATGGGGAGAACGTGCAGACTCCGCACAGTGATGTACAGTATGTACAGTGCATGAACACAGTAAAAAGGTTGACACATGCCCGAATGTTTAAAAGTACAATCTTCTGCATCTTAAGGACGCCACAAATCTCTACTTGGCCAATGAAGTATTTTCGAAGGTGTGGTCACTGTTGTAATGTCAGAAATGTGGCAACCAAATTGCATTCAGCAAGGTCTCACAAGCAGCAATATGATAAGTAACTGTCTGATTGCTTTCACTTTTAAATGACATTGCTAAATAATGGCCAGGCAAACTCCCCTGCTATCCTTCATCTGGTGTCTTTACATCCACCTGAGAGGGTAGTTAATACTCAGCTTAGCCAAAACAAAAGCAACATACCACAGCTGCCGGAGAAAATGAAATAAAATTAAACCAGAAAATACTGAAAATACCAACAGGTCAGGTCGCATCAGTGATGAAAGGCCATCTGCCTGAATTTAACATCCCATGTGCCAATAGTGTGGCTCGGAATACTACACTGGGGAGGAAGCCCATATTATGCACTGGAGTGGGGCTTGAACCACCCTAAACCCACCAACCCGAGAAGTGATGCCGAGTGGGCTGAGCGAAGGCTGGCAACTGGCTCTACAAAACTGGCACACTCAGATATCCAATCTGCTGCAGAAAGAGCAAACCATGAAGCACAATTCCAGGGGAAGCGATGTGGCATTGTTACGGGACAGTAATGCTCTGGGGACCCGGATTCCAATCCCACCATGGCAGACGGTGATATTAGAATTCAATAAAAACCTGGAACTAAAAGCCGAATGATGACCATGAAACCAGTGTCGATTGTTATTTAAAAAATCCATGTGATTCACTAATGTCCTTCAGGGAAGGAAATCTGCCATCCTTAGCTGGTCGGGCCTACACGTGAGTCCAGACCCACAGCAATGTGGTCGACTCTTAATGCCCTCTGAAATGGCCAAGCAAACCATTCAGTTCAGGAGTAATTAGGGATGGGCAACAAATGCTAGCTCAGCCAGTGACGCCCACGTCCCTCAATCAATAAGAAAAATGACTTGCCCTGAGACTGAGGCACCACTCCAAATGCTACGAGCATATTGTGAGGGTCTTTCCTGATTATTCCCTTATTTCCCTCTTTCTTTTATTTTTGCCATTCTTATTTTTGGTCCATAGATGATTAATGGACATGTCTCTCTAATTCAAGCAGCAGAATTCAGAAGTCACAGGAGAGAAAACTCTGCTGGTCTCTGCTGGTTTAAACAGGAGTTGGCAGCACCAGAGAAAGGGAGAGATGGTGTGGGACTCGGTTTGATTGATTGGCTGATGGCCAAAGAATTGACCCAAAAGGCTATACTCTGCCTGGTCACTACCCCACTAGAAATTTTCAGAGTCCCAAGAAGTTCCAGTTTGATTCCTGACGGCACGGGGAGAAGAACTCTCTCTGCTCCGTATCACTCTCCAGAAAGGCTTGACTGCTGTATACCTGAACTGGCAGAGGACTTGAATGAAACTATCTACAGGAAAACTATTAAAGACATGCTAAATTGCCCGTAGTGTCCTAATAAAAGTAAGGTTAGGGGGGGTTGTTGGGTTACGGGTATAGGGTGGACACGTGGGTTTGAGTAGGGTGATCACGGCTCGGCACAACATTGAGGGCCGAAGGGCCTGTTCTGTGCTGTACTGTTCTATGTTCTACTGCAAACCAAAGAGCACAACCTGCTATCTCTCTCCAAAAGGGCCTGTAAGTATTTGTGAAACTGCAGAGACTTGAATGAACCTATAATAAAACCACAAACTGAAAGCAAGGTTTGAAGGGGAGTAAAGATGGACACCACCATCTGAAACAAAGATTTTTTTTCCCTTTTACTTGTGATTTTTTTACCCCTTTCTTCTGTGTTTGTTTATCTTGTGTGTGTGTGTAGAGGATGGGGGGGGGGGTAAGTTAAATGGGAACTAGGACTTAGATAATAGTTAGTCAGTTGTATTTGCTGCATATTTCATTGTGGTTCTTGTTATAAATAAACAGTAATTGTGTTTACATTTCCAAACCTGGCGACTGTAATTATTGGGCAGTCAAGGGCCAAAGACCTCTGGTATTTTTCTAAGAATTATTGGTTAATTCATGTGTGTTGTGACTCTGGGGAACATGGTGCTAGAATTGAACATGCACTAGCCTATGGTGTTGTAACAATAGGAGAACTTCATTCGTGTCAGCCGGTCTTCTTTTACGAATGAACAATTCGAGAGAACTGTGATTGATTAACGTTTAATTTTGCAGGTCTGATCCTTGGGTGAATCCTGTTGTTTGAGAGAGGTTTTGGTGAAATATTTGCTGAGTCATTGCTATTTCGCAGTGAGTTGCAAGAGTGTTCTTGTATTCTCAGTATTCATAAGAAAATAATAGCTAGTGGAGAAGGGAGGTGTTATGTCTAAATTGGCATTAATTACACTATACTGAATCTCAGGCGATGCACACTGCTGTCAAAAGAGCAAACCAACAACTAAAGGACAGATGTGACATGTAAGGGCCCTTCCTGTTGATTCTTTTATTTCCCATTTCTTTACTTTTGCTGTTATCATTTTAATCCATGGAGGCTTAATGGACATATATATTTAAGCTAAGCAGGGCAAGTGAGGAATCCAAAAGTTACACAAGAGAACACTGTGTTAGCTTTGGCCAGCAGCACTCAGACTTTTCCTCACCTGAGAGATTGGTGGGACTTGGTTCGATTAGTTGGTTGCTGGCCAATGAATTGGCCGAAAGGCCGTATTCTGCCCGGTAACAGGCAGTGATTGGGTCCTGCCTGAGTGGGATGATTTTCAGAGAGCCGGAAGCACCGTTGGAGACTTAGATGCTCAGGGGAAAGGGACATGCTCTCTCTCTCTCCTTCGTGTTTTCTCCAGAAAAGCTGCTGTATTTCTGAAACTGCAGAGACCTGAATGAATCTACAGAGAAAACCATTAAAGGCTGGAAACAGAAATCTCAAACTGAAAGCCTGGATTGAAGAAAGGTGTGCTAGAAAGAACCATCTGAAATGAAAAATCTTAACTTTTTATTTTCATTGTTATTTTTACACCCCTCTGCGTTTGTCTTGTATGTGTGTATAGAGGGTAGGGCGATTTTAAGTCGGGAGGAAGGATTAGGAACAAGATAATAGTTAACCTGTTCTATTTGCTGCATATTTAATCACAGTTATTGTTATCAATAAACTTAATTTTGTTTAATTTTACAAACCTGGGGCGGAATTCTCTGACCCCCCGCAGGGTCGGGGAATCGCCCGGGGCCGACGTAAATCCCGCCCCCGCCGTGGCCGGAATTCTCCACTACCCGGGAATCGGCGGGAGCGGGAATCACGGCGCACCGATTGGCGTGCCCCACGCGACAATTCCCCGGCCCGCGATGGGCCGAAGTCCCACCGTTGACAGGCCTCTCCCACCGGCGGGAATTGGAGCACCTCTGGTGCCGGCGGGATTGGCGGTGCGAGAGCGCTCCCGGGGTCCTGGGGGGAGCACGGGGCGATCGGACCCCGGGGGGTGCTCCTACGGTGGCCTGGCCCGCGATCGGGGCCCACCGATCAGTGGGCGGGCCAGTGCCGTGGGGGCACTTTTTTTCTTCCGCCACCACCACGGCCTCCACCTTGGCGGAGGCGGAAGAGACCCCCTCCACCACGCATGCGCAAGTGGTGATGTCAGCGGCCGCTGATGCTCCGGCGCATGCGCGAACCGGCGAAGGCCTTTCGGTCAGCCCCGACGCCGGGCAGCGGGCATCAAAGGCTGTTGGCCCCGGTTTTGGTGCCAGTCGGCGTGGCGGTAACCACTCCTAGCCCCTAAAGTTGCGGAGAATTCCGCACCCTTGGGGAGGCCCAACGCCGGAGTGGTTGGCACCACTACGCTATGCCAGGACCCCCCGCCCCGCCGGGTAGGGGAGAATCCTGGCCCTGCTACTGTAGTTATTGGGCAGTTAAGAGCCAAAGTCTCTGGATGCTTTTTCCAGAAATATTTATTAATTTCCATTGTGTTGCGAATCCAGGTCAATTGGGGCTGGAATTGACCGTGCACTAGCCCAAGCTGTCTTAACACACCAGCTTAACTCCTCTAACTTACAATGCCTGTTTCCCAAGGTAAAAATGTTACCGCAATAAACAATTCTTTATGATTATGTCTCCCTTCCCTGATAACCTGGCACCAGTACAAATGGTAAAAAGATCCCACATTGTTCATTACCATTCTTGATAACCACTATTGCTGTTTATCTTTCCTGAGGCCCAATCACCAGCAAGATGTGTCCTTGGGCTGGTTGCCTAGCATTAACAACTTCAGAACAGATCGATACAGAATAATTATAACCCCTTCAGCACTTAATGGATAACTAAAGATTTAAAAACTGATTCTAATATAATAGAATATCCATCAAATCCCTATAGGGCTGACGGAGGCCATTCGGCCCATCAATTATGCACCCTACACATCTTTGGACAAAAAGGGGCAATTTAGCTAATCGACACATCTTTGGACTGTGGTTCTCCAACCCAAAGGAAATCCATACAGACATGGGGATAATGTGCAAAATCCACACAGTCACCCAAGGCTGAAATTGAACTTGGTTCCCTGGTGCAATGAGGCATCAGTGCTAACCACTGTGCCATCATGCCACCCTATTTTGTTCCCTTATCAGTAACAACTGTGAAGGATAACTTCAACTCCAGACCCTCCATCACACTATAGCATTACAAGATTAATTTGGCTATCAGGGACCGGGAGGTTCGGTCACCAGTTTCGTTGCCAGACTCTGCCAATAAATGGTCAAACATTGCGAATTCAGCACGGCATTGAATGACATGCTACGTGACTGCTTAGTTTGCGGCATCAGTAACATCAATGTGCAGAGGAAACTGCTGGCTGACTTCCCGAGACAAGGCAACTGAAATAGCCTAGGCAACTGAATATGCTGAGAAAGGTGAGTCAGAGCTTCAACGCGTGCAAGAAGGTAAGGTAAACCAACCGTGGAGCGGTATGTCAGTAGGGCGTGCAACCAGGTTGATAGGCACAGAGGAAGTTCACCAATGACCGAGGAGAAGGATCGGGACCAGAGGTCAGGACCAATAATGGATTATTATGATCCCAGACCAGGCCCCAACAGTGGCTAGGATACTGGACAGAAACCAGAATATTTTATATTTATTTCGTAAGATTCTGTGGAAAGAATACTTCAGGAGTGTTTTAACTCATAATAGAGAAATGGTATATTAAAACAAACTTTATTTCTACCGTGGTATTAAAATATCTTTGACATCATGCAAGAAAATAGCTGACAATTACCCCTTAAACAATGCTAGTCAATACAATGATGCAATAACCCTTAACTGCTATCTTTATTCCCACTCAAACAACAAAACTATCTCAGCTCTCAATCCACTTTCAAGTACAGTTAGTGTTTAGGAATACTCAGGAATCTCTGCTCAGAGATGTGTGGATATTCTACTTTGAGACTGTTGTGAGAGTTAGACCCGAATCTTGTCAGAATCATGCAGAAACTGAAGCTGCACTGCTTCAGAATCTGCTTCTCAGCTTGTTTCAGCTCGCCTTCCAGCCACATAATTCTAAACTGCCTTGAAAGAAACTGCTAATCTATCTACAGACATATCTTTAACTGAACTGCAGTGAGAGCAGATGCTTGACCTCTGCTCACATCTCAGTTTAAAACTCAACTGAACTGCATTTCTGTAAAATGCCTGGGACCTCAGCTCCTCCCATTAATGACATCAACTTACCCAAGCCAAAATCTAATTAATTCCACAAGGAACCCCCTAAATCCAAACAAAACTCCAAGCCAAAAGCTTTTACGGTACCTTAATTGTATACTGGCTCCCAAAATCTTTCGAATCAGGATACTTTAAAAACACCACTGCAGCAGTTATGCACACACTAACTCAGGCTTGCAATACTTATTGCACCAAATATGTATAATATAATCTATCTGAAATTCCTACATTCATCACAGAGTCGTCAACCCAGGAATTTGATGAATGCTATAGATGTTGGGAGATCGCTCCCTGGAAACATGTCACTGCAAATAATTAATCTGCTTTAGGTGCAGCAGAACGGGCAATATTCAGACACACTGATGTGCCAAGCAGGCCAGTCCATGTTTTAAAAAAACAAAAAACAGTGACTCCAGTGAATAAAATAGATAAGAACTCTGATGTAGAGTCAGAAATTTACAGGCTGCATATGGTGACAGTGAGCAAAACAGCTCCAATAGAAACAGTTTGCATGGTCAACGGTTGACCATTAAGCATGGAGGGTGGCACGACGGCATCGACCACTGTGATGGGTGAACAAACTTTCAAAGACCTTCAAGGAGGAGTTCAGCTTTTGAGTCTAAGCAGCATAACCACCAAGTTGACAACATACAAGGGGAGACCTGAAGATTTTGGAGACAACTAGGATGCCAGTGTCATGTCAGCAACAGGATGTCCAGTTACCCTTGATTGCCATAAAAAGTCAATGGCTGAGGCTTATGGTGTGGGATTGACAGCACCAAATCAAGCTAAACTGATTAGATTTTTCAAAATATTAGATGGCATAGAATTACCCGACCTAGGTCCACTCGTCCACTCTATCCCTGTAACCCGACCTAACCTACACATCTTAGGGCACTAAGAGGCAAATTAGCATGGCCAATAAACATTTTTGGACTGTGGGAGGAAATCAGAGCACCCAAGGAAACCAATGCAAATATGGGGAGAAAGTGCAAATTCCACACAGTCATTCAACGTTGGAATTGATCTCGGGTCCCTGGAGCTGTGAGGCAGCAGTGCTAACCGCTATGCTAATGTGGATATATTTCAGAATGAGCTGGGCCAGTTTCGAGGAGTAAAGGCCAAGATTTAAATCAACATAGAATGTGCAGCTAAGTTGTCACTAAGAGGCCTGTTTCTTATGCCTTGCACCAAAAGGTTGAGGCCGAGTTAAAGCATTTGGAAGAATTGGGAGATTATAAATCCCGTGCAATTTTCTGAGTGGGAAGCCCCCATTGTCCCTGTTTCAAAACCAGAACACTCAGTCAGAATCTGCAGCGACTACAAGCTTACAATTAATCAAGTAGTCCAACTTTTAAAAAAAAATTTAGAGTAGCCAATTATTTTTTTCCAATTAACGGGCAATTTAGCGTGGCCAATCCACCTATCCTGCACGTTTTTTGGGTTGTGGGGGGCGAAACCCACGCAGACACGGGGAGAATGTGCAAACTCCACACGGGCAGTGACCCAGGGCCGGGATTTGAACCCGGGTCCTCAGCGCCGTAGGCAGCAATACTAACCACTGTGCCACCGTGCTGCCCACAAGCAGTCCAACTTGATAAATATCCGATTCCTCGAATAGAAGGCCTTCATATGAGGTTGGCGGGGGCCTAACGTACACAAAACGTGACTTAAGCTACGTTGGAACAGGACGAGAATTCACGGAAGCATGCGACCATTAATACGCACAAAAGCCTTTTTGAATTCACCAAGGTACCTGTTGGTATCTCTTCTATCTGTCCAATGTTTCAACGCACATTAGAAAACCTGCTCCAAAGCATCCCAAAGGTTGTGGTTTACCTCGATGATGTATTAGTGACAGGAATGACACATGAAAGAGAACATGATGTTCTCTGCTGACTGCACAATGTTCAGCATTACTTGTGTCTCCTCAGGTATTGAAACAGTCTGTGTACATATGCAGCCAGAACCTGGGCAACATTCAGACTTGGACTGATAATTGGCAAGTAACATTTGTGCCACAGAAGTGCCAGCAAATGGCCATCTCCAAAAATGGAGGATCTAATAATCACCCATTGACATTCATAGAATCACAGAACCATTAAAAAGTTACAGCATAGAAGGAGGCCATTCAACCCATCTTATCTATGCCAGCCCGAGGACACCCAGGTGCCCTTTTTAATCCCACCTTCCTGCATCCGGTCCATAGCTTTATAGCTTACAGCACTTAAGGTGCAGATCCAGGTCATTTTTAAAAGCTTTTAGGGTCTCTGCCTCCACCACCAACTCGGGCAGCGAATTCCAGACTCCCACTACCCTCTGCGTAAAAAAGTTCTTCCTCATATCCCCTCTACACCTTCTGCCACTTATCTTGAATCTATGTCCCATGGTTCTAGAATTCTCCACCAAGGGAAACACATTTATCCTGGCCGTTCTATTTCTTCCCCTCATAATTTTGTACACCTCAATTAAGTAACTCATTCTTTGTTCCAAAGAAAATAACCCCAACCTGTCCAATCACTCCTCGTAGCTACACTTTATTAGCCCTGGCAATATTCTTGTAAACCTCCTCCAATGGCATCACTGAGGGCGTGATCCACCAACCACACCGTGCCCGGTAAACAGCACACCGCACAAGATATAATACAATTTCGTGAGACATTGCTATGTGAAGCCCGCCCATTGTGGGTGGAATCAGGTTTTGTCAAAGCTGTATATTACAGCGAGACAGCAAGTCTCACTCTAATACGCAGTTCTTTGAGGTAACCAAAGCATTGGCATCTATCTCCCTTCACCGTGTAGACCTTGGGTGAGCGCCGTTCAGTCCTGGTCTCCACAAATGAGGACCAGATGGAACGGCACATGTAGGGGTCTTCCAGGGGATCGCTGGCCACGAGGTGCTTGCCCTCTGGGCAGGATTGTACCCTGGCACTTTTGGTGCCACCTGAGCAACCTGGCACTGCCAGCCAGGTGTCCTGGCAGTGCCATCTGGGTGCCAGACTGACACTGTCAAGGTGTCACGGTGGCATCGCCAGCAAAAACTGCTAGCTTGTCTCCTTTGGAAGTGCCAAGGTGCCAACCTGACAGTTTTCACGCGATAGTGATCGGGCCGGGGTGGTGCACTGCACCTGTGTGGGAGGAGAGTGCGGGGCCCCAGTGGCCCCTTTATAGCTAGTTGGGGCTTGGGGGGCAGGTTCAGGGGGTCGCATTGGGAGTTGAGAGTTCAGGACGCCATTTAAAATGGCAAGCGGAGCTCCTCAGTGCAGAGAATGGGGCTGAGTGCGGCATTGGAACGCGTTCCCCACTGAGGCCCCGTTTCTAATCGGATGGGCATTAGATAGCCGATTGTTTCTCTGCGCTGCACGTGCCAAGGAACACATGGCTAAATGGGCCTGCTATGAGACTTTGTTCCCATTTAGTTAGATCAGGTTCTGAATCTCCCACAATCAACATCCTGGGGGTTACCTAGAATCAGATCAGAAACTGAACTGGACGAGCCAGATAAATAATTTTGCTACAAGAGCAGGTCAGGGACTGGGAATTCTGTGGTGAGTAACTCACCTCCTTACTCCCCAAAGCCTGTTAAAGCATCTTGAAGGCACAAATCAGGCGTGCGAGGGAATACACTCCACTTGCATGAATGAGGTTGATACTACCCAGGACAAAGCAGCCCGCTTGATTGGCAGCCCATCCACCATCTTAAACATGGATATATTAGGATCCCAGATGTCAAACCCAACAATTTACAATTTGCAAAACTGCAAGGAAGGATATTTCATTCCAGGACCGATAACACTGATCAATAGGTATCTTTTATTTATTTATTTATTCTTTTTTTAATATAAATTTAGAGTACTCAATTCATTTTTTCCAATTAAGGGGCAATTTAGCGTGGCCAATCCACCTAGCCTGCACATCTTTGGGTTGTGGGGGCGAAACCCACACAAACACGGGGAGAATGTGCAAACTCCACACGGACAGTGACCCAGAGCTGGGATCGAACCTGGGACCTTGGCACCGTGAGACTGCAGTGCTACCGGACGGGAGTCCCAAACAATTTTTTTCAACTTCTAAAACTATGGGGAAAGGAAGCTTCACCCCAGGATTGATGACTCTGACCAGTAGGTATCTTTTATGTTAAAACAAACTTTAATTTAAACACAGAATCAATCAAATTAGCAAACAAGTAACAGCTTTACAGTTAACAGTTCAAACAGTTCTTAATAAAAACTTTAACTTAGTACCTATACCTGCCAATATGAATGTATATTCCAATTAAACAAATCAATATAGTTCAAAGACCACTGTCAAATAAAGTTAACAATCAGGTACTTGCTTTTCTCTGTGCAAAGACCTTGGAGAGAACATGCCAGGAGCCAACTGACGTCCTGTCTTCTCAGGCTAAAATCCTCTGGCAAACTGCAAAACTACAGACAGACCTGGCTCCACCCCTTAATCACACAATAAGGCACTCTTCGGTCTCCTGCCACTAAGGTGTCCCATGACCTGTTTATTTAGGCCGAAGCATCATCCGTCATAAATTATCTATACCCCAAGGATCCTCCAAAATCCACACAACATTCCATTAGCCATCTCTATGTTAACAAGTAAATGGTTAAAATCTATGATTAACAGACTTTTATCACCCCTTAATCAAAACTTGAGCAGACATACTGCTTGTATGTATCTTAAACCAGGGTTTTAATCATATTGCTGATTTTGTTACTTACTCAGTATTCACTTTGGTGCCTTTTGAAATAATGTTTTACTGGATTTGTAGACTGCGCCTAAGTTACAAGCCCAGATGGCCACTACAGTAAAGTGCTCGCAATTTGTTCTAATTAAGTAAGGATTGTATACTGTAGAAGTGGATTTCATTTGGAACTTCGCTGATAGGGTTAATATAACAGTTCTGAAAAGCTCTGTGAAAGAGATGTCAACAGGTCAAGGGATGAAATATAGGGAGTGTGGCATTGGTACTAATTAATGTTCTGACCGGCATCTGTGAAAGCAAAGATGTCAGAAGGTTATGGGATGGAATATAGGGAGTGTGGCATTGGTACTAATTAATGTTCTGACCCGCATCTGTAAAAGCAGAGAGGTCAAAAAGGCAAAGAATGGAATGAATGGGAACCGTTACTTTATTGCAGAGATAACGTAATTAAGCTCGTTTGACCAGTTGGAACAAATAAACATTGAAATGTAAGAGGGACTGTCTTTGGAGTGAGTTGAGCCATATGGCCATGGGATAAGAAAGACCTTTGTGAACAGCATTAATAGTGACTTGTGCTAATGATTATGTCAAAAATAACCTCCCGACCTCGAAGAATAATTCCATATATGTACATGTTCTGGATCCTTGCCAAATCATAGGTGTATCTAGGAATTTAAGGGGTCCACCCCTAAGCTGTAAGATGTATAAAGATACCGTCCTTATTCTGGGATTTTGGCACTTCTCGAAGGTGGTTACCCGACTGCTTAGAGATTTGTCCCGGCCGTAAATAAACGAATATTCGTTACTGACGTGTTCGAGTGTTTTACTTCTGGACTGACGATCAGATACGTGAAACCGCAATTCACATTTGGTGGCCCGTACGGGGATCTCCAGAGGGGTCTGCGCAACTAACCGGCGTAATTGACTGAGCTCGTTCAAAGTAGAGGACGAATTTGGCCCCCAACGTGAGTAAAAATTTCTTTTCCACCTTGGTATTCGCCTACTACTAGTTTGATCGTTGCTCAGCCTTGCCGTTGGTTTGTCGAGAAGCCTCTGCGAGATCCAGGTCAGTCCAGCGAACCCGTTTTAAAGAGGGTAAGTGAGTGAACCCTGTGGTTATCGTCTCTAGGGGCAGCCTGGGACTGCCGCCGTGATTCCAGGCAGCGTTCGCTGGAGTTACGGGCGGGGTTGCCAGGACTGCTAGGGGCAGCCTGAGGAGCCGCCGTGATTCCAGGCAGCGTTCGCTGGAGTTACGGGCGGGGTTCTCAGGACTGCTAGGGGACGGTTAACGGGCTGTGGGCAGCCTGGGACTGCCGCCGTGATTCCAGGCAGCGTTCGCTGGAGTTACGGGCGGGGTTGCCAGGACTGCTAGGGGCAGCCTGAGGAGCCGCCGTGATTCCAGGCAGCGTTCGCTGGAGTTACGGGCGGGGTTCTCAGGACTGCTAGGGGACGATTCCGGGCTGTGGGCTCCGGACGGGACTGCGGCCGTGATTCCAGGCAGCGTTCTCTGGAAGTTACAGGCGGGGTTCTCGGAGCCTATCCCCCGGTATAACCCATACCTTCACCGAAGAATTTTACCTACTTACCCCTTAATAGCATTGGTGTCCTGGGTCCTGTGTTATTAAGGAAGTAAAGTAAGCTAATAACCACTTAAAATCTGGTCTTCTTAAGTTGAATTAGCTGTTTAAACTCGGCTGCTTTCCTTGTCTTTCTCCAGCAGGCTGCGTCTCTCTCTCTCTCTCTCTCTCTCTCTCTCCTGTTGCTGTTGCAGAGTGCTGCTGCTTCTGCTCCCTGGGTTTATATTCTCTTTCGAAGAGTTATTAAGTTTTAACGACTGTATTGTATATGGGCTTGTTTCACTTTGATAGTTTAAAAGTATCTTTGATGTAAACATCTTACTACAACTAATTATTCATTTCAGGCATATCGTCTCCTCTCAGATTTGATTTAAAAAATGCTTTTGTTTCAATAGTTAACTTTTATTTCTGTGATTTCAAATCGTTTAATTTTCCAATTGTCCCCAGTTCATAACTTTGCCTTTGATTTTGACTTAAATGATGTTTCTCGTAGCCAGGTCATCTCCAATTTCTTTTAATTAACTTGATGTTTGTAGAATTTTACCCCTTAAATTGACACTAAATTCGACTGAGCATCTTCCATTCTTTCCAGCTGTTTACTAAGAGAGTTTATTTCAATTAAGGTGTGAAACTTTGCTCTTAGCTGTATGCTAAAATTTAACTTGGTTGTGACTTGAAAGACTTGCCTGTTTTAAACATTCGTCACTTAATGCAATTGAAACTCTCATCCATGCTTTTTCAGATGCTTTCTGAGATAGTTACATTCCATGAAGGTGTGAGCCATTGTTTTAGCTTACCACATGAAGCCTGTGTGTCTGCTGAGGCCTGCTTGTGAGCAAGTATCTGCATTTTATAACCCTGCTCTTTGCAGCTGCTATTAACCTTTTGTGGGATCTTTCCCTGTACCCTCTCAAACCAGATATTGCCAGGCTTTCATGTTTCAAATGACACATTTTTCTGTATTATCAAGAACCCACCGCAAATAAATTAATTGCCTTGTGGAGGGAATACTGTCAGTTAATGAAAGATGCATCTATACTGGCTAGCTGGCAGGCAAATGCCTCAAAATTGGGTATTGGCCTCACCAAAGGGGGAATTGTTAAAACAGTAGAGGTCTTCAAAAGGGAATGTAAAGAATATAAGAAACGTAAGAATGCTAATCCTACCCTGGCGCCGGTCAGCAATGCGAAGCAAGGTTGGGAGGAGGGGGACGATGGGGATGAGGAACATCTGTTCAATTGCAGGGGACGTCAGAAGCCCCCACAGCCTCCACAGCCTCCACAGCCCCCACAGCCTCCACAGCCTCCACAGCCCCCACAGCCCCCACAGCCCCCACAGCCTCCACAGCCCCCACAGCCACCTCCGCCACCGTCCCTGGAATGTGATCAGTATTATGAGTAACTCAGTATGTTCAGAACTACATTGGTATCAGAATAAACAGATAAAGGATTTGTGCTGGGCAGTTTCGAAACTGCTGCGTTGAAATTGACACTGCATGGCTCCGCAGGGTCCTAGTGCCCGCTGATCACAAACAGTCACTAGCAGAACCGCCTCAAGGAGGCACTCCTCCAAGCCCCTGCCCTTGGTCGACCCTTATATGATCGCCCTTTTCAGCTCTATTGCACAGTCCTTGCCGACTGCGCCACAGCTGTCCTGACCCAACGCCACGGCGACCGCTGTCGCTCGGTTGCATACTACTCCTCTAAACTCGATCCGGTAGCCCTTGGCTATCCTATCTGTACCCAAATTCTTGCAGCTATCTACAACAGCCTGCAATCGGCTGCTAATATTACCCTCCAACAAGATATCACTGTCTATAGTTCCCATTCTGTTACGGCCCTTTTGGGACAGCTACAGACTCAGCACCTCACGATGGCTCGTCAGAACAAATATGAGATTGCTCTCCTTAATAACCCGAAGGTCCAGTTTGCCCACTGCACCACTATCAACCCTGCTGACTTTTTGACGCATCCTCCCACAGACATGCTCGACCCAACTCATGACTGTCTGCAACTGTTGCAAGAAGTCTCCTCGGTTCGAGACGACCTCTCCGATATACCCCTCCCAAGTGCAGATTGTTCCTTTTTCACCGATGGAAGTTCTTCCGTCGGCGAAAGGGGGGATAGACAATCTGGCTATGCAATCATCGATCAAGACGGTGACGTAGTAGAAGCAGCAGCATTTGAAGTTCCCTTTTCTGCCCAACAGGCAGAATTGTTTGCGTTAATACGAGCATGCATATTGGCACAGGGGAGGAAGGTTAATATTTATACAGATTCCCGATTACGCCTTCGGGTAGTACATGATTTCGGGCAATTATGGAAAAACAGAGGATTTCTAACCTCCGCTGGTACACCCATCTCACACGAGCAGTTAGTAACCCAGTTATTGCAGGCCCTTATGCTCCCAGACAAGATAGCGGTGATAAAATGCGCAGCGCATACAAAAGGCACGGGACTGGTGGAAACGGGCAACAGGAGAGCGGACGAGAAGGCAAAAGAAATTTCTAAATCTGGCAAACTAATGGTGCCTAGAATGATGAGGCAGACTAAAACCCCCTCGGGAAAGTCCCCCTCTGAAAAACCTATGCCAACCATTGCTGACATAATCCAAATGCAGGAGGACGCTCCTGCAACTGCTGTAAATATGTGGAAAAACTTAGGATGTATATATGATATCGAAAATAAGCTGTGGGTCACCCCGGTAGGACAAACATGTATGACCGATGCATTAGCAGCCTGGGTGACCGAATGTGTACACTTTGCAACTCACTGTGGAGCTCGTGCCACAGGGGACATATTGTTAAAAAGCTGGTGGCACCCACGACTGCAAGAAATGGCCCAACAAATTAGCAGTCGGTGCCTAATCTGTCAACAGCACAACCCCGGTAAGGCCGTCCCCTGTGATCCTGGCACAACCCCCTTACCTGAGGGTCCATTTGAGACCCTACAAATGGATTACATTGAGTTGGAAAGATGTCAATGCTATAAATATGTGTTAGTCATTGTGGACACTTTTAGCAAATGGATCGAGGCCTACCCGACTACGGATAACAAGGCCTCGACAGTAGTTAAGGTGTTAATGCGAGAAATTGTTCCGCGATTTGGAATTCCAGCCCGGCTGAGCTCTGACAATGGTCCCCACTTCATAGGTCAAATCAATAAGGAATTCTGTGCTCTGCTTGGAATAAAGCAACAGTTTCATTGTGCCTACAGACCACAAGCCGCTGGAGTGGTGGAAAGGGCTAATCAGACTCTAAAGACTAAACTCGCTAAACTACAAGCAGACACTGGGGCCACTTGGCTCAAACTCCTGCCTTTAGCACTCTTCCAGCTACGTGCCACCCCCGCAGGAAAAACTCGCCTAAGCCCAGCGGAAATACTATATGGCAGACCCTTTCGAACGCCTTGGGACAGCAGTGTTCCACGGAATGTTCAATTCCATTACATGACTACCGAGATGGCTAATTATATATTAACACTAACTAGAATTTTGAAAGGATTACACTCCCGAGTTCGTGCCACCCAGGAAGAAGTCCCCTCCATTACTCATGACGTCTCCATCAACCCTGGGGATTATGTCCTAATTCGAAATTGGACACGTAAAGGTTTGGAACCTCGATGGGAGGGTCCCCTACAGGTTCTACTCACTACCCCCACTGCAGTAAAAGTGGAGGGCCGGAACGCATGGGTACATATGCACCATTGTAAGTTAATTAAGTATCCATGATGTTCTAAACTTTTCCTTTAAGTCCTAGGAACACGAGTACCAGGATGAGGCCCCTCTTCGCCGTCACAATACTCGCCACCCTGCTCTCTCTCGCTGCATCCGAAGGAAGGAGATGCCTGTACGGAAGCCGACACCCACCCATGTGCCGGGAAGGAACCCCACGATGTGGAACAACGACAGATCTCCGATGGATCACCACCGCTATCAAAACCTGCCCAACCACCGTTCCTCCCGACGACCAGAAGCGCCGATTCCTGATTACGTACATGGTTCTAATGTACGATCGCCGCACATGCAGGTGGAACCACCGGTGCATTGATAAGGACAGGGTACAAATTTTACCATCAAGGACTACTCACCCCTACTCGCCTTCCAGAAGGAAGCGGGCAACGCACCATGTAACGGCGAATTCATTTCTGTTATGTTCTATGTCTATGCTAAGGAAGTGGGTGTCTCCTCTTGCTGGGTATGTACACAGGTCCCGACCCATGCCCATGGAGGCGTTCCCTTGATATCTGTTCCTTTCTCGATCGAACAGACGGCTGCATGGGTTATATTCCAGACAGTTCAGAGAATATCACGCGTCTGGTAACCCATATCAGAGATGGAGTACAGCGCTTGCGACTCGCCGGTCAGGCTGACTGGTGGAGCTGGATGTGGTCCAATTCTTGGGCCACTTACCTGTTCCATGGGCTCATTA